>NC_081549.1:15682720-15696083 GCF_901000735.1 Corylus avellana
GTTTTGTGTGTTTGTATGTTATTGAAAAAAATAAAAAAAAAATAAAAGGTTTATGCATGTTCATGTTTGCTCTAAAATTTTAAGTTGATCTAAAAGAATTGTGGCTTGAATTCGTCAATGAGCTTAAAATTTTGAACACATGATCTGATGAGTGAATTTGTTAGTTTGATTACTTATTGAGGATAGTTGAAAAATCACATGTTTGATCTGATCACATAAAGCACATTAGCATATAATCTGTGAGGTATGACATGAGGTCTGATATGTGTGTTTCTGCATCTTTGATGAAATTGGATGACTTATTAGATGCAATCGTACATCCCACGAAAGATGGATTTATCTTTTGTTTTCTGTTTTTTCATTTTGTTTTTAGTTTTGTATTGCTAAGGGACTAGCAATATGTAAGTTTGGGGGTGTGTTAAGTGTGAAAATATTCACCCTCGGAATCAACACCGGAATAGAAACCTAAGATACTTTAGGTGGAAAGATCTAGATTAGGGAAAGACCGAATGCGTTGGAAAGATATCACACAGGGGTACAAATTGTTATTTCATAATATCAAATTCTGACGAATTGGTTGCCAAAACTGAGTACGAAGGAGAGCTAAGGAATAAATTCAGAATCTGGTGGGTTCATCGAAATTCTTTCCCGAGGTAAAGTTCTCTCCAGGTCCAAATGTAATGACCTCGGTGGGCAAATCAATTAAGTAGTAATTGACCACATGGTTCGTCTCCTAACCCTATCCCTTGAGAGACAAGACTCAGATATTTCAACCTTTCTTGTTGAAATGAGAAAATCTCAGCGGAAGACTTTCGAAAACTATAGGAAATAGATAGTAGTAAATTTAACATCCACACAACATGTACAAGAGTAAATATAAATCCTCATAACATAAAGATAACCATCAATGGTACCAGTCATTAGACCGTCATCAAAATAGGATTACAAACCATAACATAATGTCATAATATTGTTCTAACAAAAGATCAATAAATCGAATCCTAGATCTAAGCTTAAGTAGGGCTAACGAAATTAAAATCTCGATCATATCATCACGGGCAGTTTCTCTATCCTTCCACATCGACTTCAACCAAACCGAGTCCATGTCCTCAAAAATCAACCGAATCAAGTCCTGAGCTATCACCCAAGTCGGCTCCGACGACATCCTCTTCTAGGGTAGCTAAACCACGCAGATATTCGTAATGATAGGGGAAAACATAAATAAAAATAGGGGTAAGTCTAAAACTTAGTGAATATTAACGCAAATAATGCCCATGCCAGTTTAGTAATGAACTCCGTTTTCATAAGGCAAGAAATAGTTCCATATGATAGTTTTTATCAAGAATGTGGTATAGATATATGATATATGCATATGATATAGAGTGACAGTCATAGTTCAACAGTATAGTCTACCTGAGATATTACCCCTTCCCAACAGGGTTGGTGCTGTCTTGAGGGACCTATAATACAATGTCGGTGCCCCAGCCATTGTACGCTACCGTGCATAACACTAGCAACACGACCGAGTCCGACCTCGGGTGGCCCACATCGCTAATGATGTCCGTTCTGCAGTAACCTAGCCAATTGGGAATGGCTGCACCAGGTCACAAAACCATTGGATCCAAAGTCCATATAACCCTCATACATTTGACCATAAAGCTAACATATATAGTAAGCCCATGACTATTATACTGCACGTACCGGTGTCCCATGTCATACGATGCAAATTATCTTGTCTGTATTTTACATGCATGCTTTTACAAGTCTCGCTTTCTTAACATATTCACCACAACATTTTTTTTCTCAAAATGCTAGAGTTTATGTGTAGCAAGTATAAATGTGTGAGTTGTAAATATGCATGTTTTTGGTACACAAAATAGTAGTGCAGTGCGTGGAAAATAAAAATGAGCATTATGTGAGTTAAAACTCACCTGGGTCGTATAACGTCTCCGAGTATTCCAAATGATCCGGGTTCTCCAAATCTGTGAAAAACCTTCTATTAGTTCTATTTCTATCAAAACGACTCTAAAACAAGAAAATATGAGCTATCGGACGGCTAGTTAAAATAAAGTTCCCTATCACATTCTGGATCGTACGTCCTTTGTGATATCTTAGACCGTACATACGTCCGCTTCGAGGTTTTCAGGGAAAACCTCATTTTGTCCACTTGTCCTCATGTTCTCCAAAACCAAATTCTAAGGCTATCAAAGGGCTTCTTATGGTCTCCTAACTCAAAACAACATCACCAAGCAAACAAAATCATGCTAAGTCAAGACAATGCCTTTCTAAAAAGATTTAAAGCATAACTAAAGCTAAAGCTAAACTAACAACTCAAACAACAACTAAGACAATGTTTAAGCAGCATAACAACGTAAAAATGAGCTAGGCTTAAGAGCATTACCTCCTTAAAGCGAAACTTCATGAACTTCCCTTCCATTAGCACCAAACGCTCACAATCTCAGAAAACACTCACAAAAGAGTTTTTGGCAGCCTGGGGGCGAGAGAGAGGCGTGAAAAACTGAAGGGGTAGGAGGTCCCCCCACGTACGTCCGCACTACAAACAAAAGCATACGTCCGCTAACCCTAGTGTACTTCAGTCCAAAAGTCTGAATTATCCTTCTAGTGTCCTTAGTGACCCAAAGCCCAAATTATCCCCTTAACAAAGCTACCTAAGCTTAGTTAATTATTTTGATCACTACACCAAATCTTTCCCGGAGGTAAGTTTCCTATCGGGCCAAAATCTTCTTCGGGGCAAAAGGCTAGTCCCCAATGGGTTGGTGAAAAGAATAAACAATTGTCAAAAGTGGGCTGCAGGGGATGGGTTTGAATTTTATTATTTGATAACACCATCAAATGCGGCATAGTTGTCAGAATTTGTACAAGGAAGAGGCAAAAGTACAAGGCAAAGGGAAATGCCCCTTCCATTTCTTGAGAATAAAAGCAGTTGAAGCTTCGGGCAAAGATTGCATCTAAATGATTGAGACAGTCACAAAATTTCCTTATCCAAGTACCTCGGATAAAAGAAATGGGGGTAACTGTTGGGAATAATTTCAGCCTGCCGGCCCATAAGGTACGACATGGGCGTCCAAAGACTAACTTCAGGCCCTTTAGGAACAATTGGACTGCATAAACGAAGACCTTCGTTAAATACAAATCAAAGAGTTGATATTTGCACTTGAACAAATTATTAATGGTGGCCCCAACCCATAATAATTCATGATGGGGTCTTTGTCCTCATTCATTGGTTCTTAATGATGAACACATTATAAGCAAAAATCAACAAAGTAGACTCTAAAGTCATTTCTAGGCATGTTGATTCCCGGGGATATGCTTTTACTAGGAATAAGGATCACCCCAAAGACACACACCCAAGACTTAAAAGATATTCGAATCACCCGGGAACCAAGATCTTCAACACCTGGGAGTGCCTATCCACGTTATGAATATCCGAGACAAATCTGACAGATGGATAGGAATCTAACAAGGAGATAAAGGGTAAGGTCAGGAGATTATTAAATAATATACCACACCAGCCTAGGCACCGGCCTAGGGGGACACACACGACAGAGGCCCCTCCACTTATTTTGACCCATTATTCCCTTGACCTAGGGGCATATTTTATTTATTCTTTGTCCCACATTATCATTATTGAACTCATACTTTGACCATGCCCTATGACCCACTCAATAATTGATGGGTGGGAAATAGGCTGGAAAGGAGGAGAACCCAAGAGAAGAAGGGGATTATAAAGGTAGAAGAGGAAGAAGAGAAAGGAGGGCCAGAAAAGAAGAAAACAACAAATAGAGAGAACAATAAAGGAAAATTGGAGAGTCTTGTTTTGTAATCTTATCAATATTCTGAGTAAGATCATAGCAATTCTTAAAGTGGATGTAGCTTCATTTTGAGTTGAACTACTCTAATTCCGGTGTGCTTATTTATTGTTCCTATCATTATTTGCCTTCAATATTTCCATCAATTTGCAAGCCAAACCAAGCCCAAGTCTACAAGAAAGTGTATAGTGATCCACCATACAGAGACTGCTTCGGGACTTTTTTCATACCGCCGAAAATTGCACCAACAACCATAAATAAAATATTCTAGGACAGTATAGAATAATGAGAAGGTATATTTTAAAAGTGGGTTCACTATTTTGGACACTTGTGAAATGAGTTGTGATTTTTAGAAGGTACAAGAGTCAAACTATAAATTTCAGTCAAATAGAGCCATGTAATTTAGAGGGACTTTTAAGATATCAATCATTTATGGGTTGCTATAATTTTTTGATATGTAATGAACTTTCAAATGAAGAAAATTTCAAAACAAATTTTGTGCCATTCAGAGTTAAATTGAAGGAGTTATGAAATTATTTGGATGGGTTAATGATCTCATTACGCCACATTTTTTGAATATGTTGCATCCTAAAAGTTTAGATTTTTTGAGGATTTTACCTATAATTTTAAAGAACCACCAAATGTCAAAATGCATAAGGAAATACTTTGGGAAAGGAATAAAAAAGCTCCAAAAACTAACAGTCGTTTGTGATATGGCACCACAATGTTAAAAATGTACTAAATGTTGGGAGAAAAAACAACACACAAAACTCCCTCTTTGTGTGAATATGTAGGAAACTATAAAATAGAGTAATATATATGTGGAAAATATATATTCAAATACTACAAGCACAAGACACGTGATTTTTACGTGGAAAACCTTCCCTATTTGAGAAGGAAACACCATAGCACCATAGTCCACCCAAACACTTCGACTTCCAATAATAATGGGAATACATGAGTCTTCTCTAGTCTCAACTAGATGCATACAATCAATAGATACCTTCAAGAAATACAATTTCATGGCACAAATCAACATCAACAAGAAATAAAGAAAGATCTCACCAAAACAGAGGTTATTGTCCATCGGATCAAAAACCAACACATATTGCTCAGAATCCCATCACCACCATACAAAATGTAGAGTCACGTGTCATGAACATCCCTGCAAAGTTTCAACTCAATCGGACCACAAACAATGGACGATCGGAGCTGTTGATCAAGGCTGGACCGAATTTTCAAATTCTGGTTTTTAGAGCTTTTTCCCTCTCTTTCACTAGCTGCAACTTCGCTCTTTCTCTTCTTGTTAATACTAACCTTTGCAACAAAAAAGGTTAATTGGGTTAGTCAACCCTCTCCCAAGTGGGCCTCTTCATATGAGTTTAATAAAAAACACACATGGGCTACATAAGGTTGGGCCATCCTCCACTTAAGAGGGAAACACAACCCAACAAATCTCCCACAATGTTAAAAAGGTACTAAATGTTGGGAGAAACAATAACACACAAAACTTCCTCCTTGTGTGAATCTGCAGGAAACTATAAAATAGAGCAATATATATGCGAAAAATATATATTCAAACACCACAAGCACAAGACACGATTTTTAAGTGGAAGACCCTCTTGGGTTGAGAAAGAAAAAACATGGGACCTTAGTCCACCCAAACACTTCAACTATCAACAATAATGAGAATACATGAATCTTCTCTAGTCTCAACTAGAGGCATACAATCAATAACTATCTTCAAGAAATACAATTTCTTGGCACAAATAAACTTGTACAACAAATAAAGAAAGATCTCACCCAAACAGAGGCTAGTGTCCATAGGCTAAAAAATCGATACATATTGCTTAGAATCGGATCTCCATCATTTTAAATGTAGAGTCATGTGTCATTAACATCCCTGCAAAGTTTCAGCTCAATCTGACCATAAACACTCGTCGATCGGAGCTGTTGGTCAAGGCTGGACATAATTTCAAAACTCTGGGTTTTTGGAGCTCTTTCCCTCTCTTTCTCTTCTTGTTATTATTAACCTTTGCAATAGAAAAGGTTAATTGGGTTAGTCAACCCTCTCCCAAATGGGCCCCTCCATATGGGTTTAACAAAAAGCACACATGGGCTACATAAGGTTAGACCATCCTTCACTTAAGAAGGAAACCCAACCCAACAAATCTCCCACAATGTTAAAAAGGTACTAAGTGTTGAGACAAACAATAACACACAAAACTTTCTCTTTGTGTGAATCTGCATGAAACTATAAAATATAGTAATATATATGCGGAAAATATATATTCAAACATCACAAGTACAAGACACACGATTTTTACGTGCAAAACCTTCCAGGTTTGAATAGGAACAACCATGGGACCTTAGTCCTTCCAAACACTTCCACTATCAACAATAATGGGAATACATGAGCCTTCTCTAGTCTCAACTAGAGGCATACAATCAACAACTATCTTCAAGAAATACAATTTCTTGGGACAAATCCAACTTCATAAGAAATAAAGATAGATCTCACCCAAACAAAGGCTACTATCCATGGGCGGCTCAAAACCCGATACAATGCTCAGAATCAGGTCTCCACCGTTTTCAATACTGAGCCACATGTCATGAACATCCTTGCAAAGTTTCAGCTCAATCCGACCACAATTACTCGTCGATCGGAGCTGTTGATCTATGCTACACAGAATTTCCAAGTTCTGGTTTTTGGAGCTCTTTCCCTCTCTTTCTCTTCTTGTTATTATTAACCTTTGCAAGAGAAAAGGTTAATTGGGTTAGTCAACCGTCTCCCAAATGGGCCTCTCCATTTGAGTTTAATAAAAAACACACATGCACTACATAAGGTTGGGCCATCCTCCACTTAAGAGGGAAACCCAACCCAACCCAACAAATCTTCCACAATGTTAAGAAAGTACTAAATGTTGGGAGAAACAATAACACACAAAACTTTTTTCTTGTGTGAATCTGCAGGAAACTATAAAATAGAGCAATATATATATGCGAAAAATATATATTCAAACACTACTAGCACAAGACACACGATATTTACGTGGAAAACCTTCCAGGTTTGAGAAGGAAAAACTATGAGACCTTAGTCCACCCAAACACTTCCACTATCAACAATAATAGGAAGACATGAGCCTTCAATAGTCTCAACTAGAGGCATACAACCAACAACTATCTTCAAGAAATACAATTTCTTGGCACCAATCTAACTTTACAAGAAATAAAGACAGATCTCACTTAAATAGAGGCTACTGTCCATGGGCTTAAAAACCGATACAATGCTCGAATAAGATCTCCATCGTTCTCAATGCAGAGCCACGTGTGATGAACATCTCTGCAAAGTTTTAGCTCAATCCGACCACAAATACTCCTCGATCGGAGCTGTTGATTTACACTAGATAGAATTTTCAAATTCTGGTTTTTGGAGTTCTTTCCCTCTCTTTCTCTTCTTGTTATTATTTACCTTCACAACAGAAAAGGTTAATTGAGTTAGTCAACCATCTCCCAAATGGGCCTCTCCATATGGGTTTAAAAAAAAACACACATGGGCTACATAAGGTTGGGCCATTCTCCACTTAAGAGGGAAACCCTACCCAACAAATCTCCAACAATGTTAAAAAGGTACTAAATGTTGGGAGAAACAATAACACGCAAAACTTTCTCTTTGTGTGAATATGCACCAAACTATCAAATTGAGCAATATATATGCGAAAAATATACATTCAACCATCACAAGTACAAGACACACGATTTTTACATGGAAAATCCTCCTGGGTTGAGAAGGAAAAAACACGGGACCTTAGTCCACCCAAACACTTCCATTATCAACAATAATGGGAAAACATGAATCTTCTCTAGTCTCAACTAGAGGCATACAATCAACAACTATCTTCAAGAAATACAATTTCTCGGCACAATTCAACAGCTACAACAAATAAAGAAAGATCTCACCCAAACAAAGGCTAGTGTCCATGGGCTCAAAAACTGATACATAATGCTCAAAATCGGATCTCCACCATTTTAAACGCAGAGTCATGTGTCATTAACATCCCTGCAAAGTTTCAGCTCAATCCGACCACAAACACTCGTCGATCAGAGCTATTGGTCAAGGCTTGACAGAATTTCAAAATTCTGGTTTTTGGAGCTCTTTCCATCTCTTTCCCTTGTTATTACTAACCTTTGCAAAATAAAAGGTTAATTGGGTTAGTCAACCCTCTCCCAAATGGGCCTCTCCATATGGGTTTAACAAAAAGCACACACGGGCTACATAAGGTTAGGCCATCCTCCACTTAAGAAGGAAACCCAACCCAACAAATCTCCTTCAATGTTAAAAAGGTACTAAATGTTGGGACAAACAATAACACACAAAACTTCCCCTTTGTGTGAATCTGTAGGAAACTATAAAATAGAGCAATATATATGCGGAAAATATATATTCAAACATCACAAGCACAAGAGACACGATTTTTACATACAAAACCTTCCAGGTTTGAGTAGGAAGAACCATGGGACCTTAGTCCATCCAAACACTTCCACTATCAATAATAATGGGAATACATGATTCTTCTCTAGTCTTAACTTGAGGCATACAATCAACAACTATCTTCAAGAAATACAATTTCTTGGCACAAATCAACTTCAAAAACACATAAAGATAGATCTCATCCAAACAGAGGCTTCTGTACATAGGTGGCTCAAGAACCGATACATTATGCTTAGAATCGGATCTCCACCGTTTTAAATGCAAAGTCATGTATCATGAACATCCCTGCAAAGTTTCAGCTCAATTCGACCATAAACACTCGTCGATCGGAGCTATTAGGCAAGGCTGGACAGAATTTCAAAATTCTGGTTTTTGGAGCTCTTTCCCTCTCTTTCTCTTCTTGTTATTACTAGCCTTTGCAATAGAAAATATTAATTGGGTTAGTCAACCCTCTTTCAAATGGGCCTCTCAATATGTGTTTAACAGAAAACACACATGGGCTACATAAGGTTAGGCCATCCTCTACTTAAGAGGAAAACCCAACCCAACCCAACAAATCTCGCACAATGTTAAAATGTACTAAATGTTGGGAGTAACAATAGCACACAAAACTTCCTCTTTGTGTGAATCTGCGGGAAACTATAAAATAGAGCAATATATAAGTGAAAAATATATATTCAAACACTAGAAGCACAAGACACACGATTTTTACGTGGAAAACCTTCCTCGTTTGAAAAGGAAAAACCATGGGACCTTAGTCCACCCAAACACTTCCACTATCAACAATAATGGGAATACATGAGTCTTCTCTAGTATCAACTTGAGGCATACAATCAACAACTATCTTCAAGAAACACAATTTCTTGGCATGAATCAACTTCTACAACAAATAAAAAAAAGATCTCACCCGAACAGAGGCTATTGCCCATGGACCTAAAAACTGGTACATAATGCTCATATCCGATCTCGACTGTTCTTAATGCAGAGTCACGTGTCATGAACATCCTTGCAAAGTTTCAGCTCAATCCGACCAGAAACACTCGTCGATCGGACCTGTTGATTAAGGCTGTACAAAATTTCCAAATTCTGGTTTTTGGAGCTCTTTCCCTCTCTTTCTCTGGCAATAGCTTCTCTCTCTCTTCTTGTTATTACTAACCTTTGAAACAGAAAAAGTTAATTGGGTTAATAAACCCTCTCCCAAATTGGCCTCTCCATATGGGTTTAATGAAAAACACACATGGGCTACATATGGTTGGGTCGTCCTCCGACTTAAGAAGGAAACCCAACCCAACAAATCCCTCACGATGTTAAAAAGGTACTAAATGTTAAGAGAAACAATAACACACAAAACTTCATCATTGTGTGAATCTACAGAAAACTATAAAATAGAGCAATATATATGCAAAAAATATATATTCAAACACCGCAAGCACAAGACACACGATTTTTACGTGGAAAACCTTCTTGGTTTGAGAAGGAAAAACCATGGGACCTTAGTCCACCCAAACACTTCCACTATCAACAATAATGGGAATACATGAATCTTCTCGAGTCTCAACTAGAGGCATACAATCAACATCTATCTTCAAGAAATACAATTTATTGGCACAAATGAACTTCTACATCAAATAAAGAAAGATCTCACCGGAACTGAGGCTACTGTCCATGGGCTCAAAAGCTGATACATATTTCTCAGAATCAGATCTCTACCATTGTTAATGCAGATTCATGTGTCATGAAGATCCCTGCAAAGTTTTAGCTCAATCCAACCACAAACACTCATCGATCGGAGCTGTTGATCAAGGCTGGACAAAATTTCTAAATTTTGGTTTTTGGAGCTCTTTCCCTCTCTTTCTCTGGCAATAACTTCTCTCTTTCTCTTCTTGTTATTATTAACCTTTGCAACAGAAAAGGTTAACTGGGGTAGTAAACCCTCTCCCAAATTGGCCTCTCCATATGGGTTTAATTAAAAACATACATGGGCTACATAAGGTTGGGCCATCCTCTACTTAAGAGGGAAACCCAACCAACAAATCTCCCAGAATGTTAAAAAGGTACTAAATGTTAAGAGAAACAATGACACACAAAACTTCCTCGCTGTGTGAATCTGCAGGAAACTATAAAATAGAGCAATATATATACGAAAAATATATATTCAAACACCACATGTAGAAGACACGATTTTTACGTGGAAAACCTTCCTGGTTTGATAAGGAAAAACCATGGGATCTTAGTCCACCAAAACACTTCCACTATCAACAATAATGGGAATGCATGAGTCTTCTCTATTGTCAACTAGAGGCATACAATCAACAACTATCTTCAAGAAATACAATTTCTTGGCATAATTCAACTTCTACAAGAAATAAAGAAAGATCTCACCCAAACAGAGGCTACTGTCCGTGGGCTCAAAAACTGATACATAATGCTCAGACTCCGATCTCCACCGTTTTAATGCAAAGTCACGTGTCATGAACATCCCTACAAAGTTTTAGCTGAATCCGACCACAAACACTAGTCGATCGGAGTTGTTGATCGAGGCTGGAATTTCCAAATTCTGGTTTTTGGAGCTCTTTCCCTCTCTTTCTCTGGCAACAGCTTCTCTCTTTGTCTTCTTGTTATTATTAACCTTTGCAACAAAAAAGGTTAACTGTGTTAGTCAACCTTCTCCCAAATGGGCCTCACCATATAGGTTTAATAAAAGCACACTTGGGCTACATAAGTTTGGGCCATCCTCCACTTAAGAGGGAAACCCAACTCAACAAATCTCCCCCTTCCCGACAAGGTCGAGGGATTCACAATCCCGGCGATCGAGCAACAAGTCTCAAGCTTCTCCCTTGCTAAAGCCTTCGTTAACATATCAGAGCCATTATCATCAGTGTGAATTTTCTCAAGTTCTAGCAACTTGTTATTAAGAGTTTCACTTATCCAATGGTACCTTACATCGATGTGTTTCGATCTCGTATGAATTGAAGAGTTCTTAGCAAGGTGAATAGTACTCTAATTATCACAAAACAACACATATTGCTGTTGCTTGAAACCAAGCTCCCTAAAAAACCTTTTCATCCGTAGCAACTATTTACAAGCTTTCGTTGCTGCAATCAACTTTGCTTTAGTTGTAGAAAGTGCAATACATTTTTGTAACATCGACTGCCAAGAAATAACCCCTCCTGAAAAAGTGATCAAATAACCCGGAGTAGACTTATGAGTATCCACATCTCCTGCCATATCAAAATCTGTATAGCCAACCAACATTGGTTTTCCACTCCCAAAGCTAAGACTCAACTTGGAAGTTCTTCACAGATATCTCATATTCCACTTTACCACATTTCAATGTTCTCTTCCTAGATTTAAAAGAAATCGGCTAACAACACCAACTCTCTAGCCTCATACAAACCATTGCATACATCAAGCTTCCTATTGCTAAGGCATATAGAACTCTTTCCATATCTTCCTTCTCTTCATTTATAGAAAGGCTATGCTTTGTGCTCAACTTAAAGTGTGTTGCAAGAGGAGAGCTTACCGCTTAAGCCTTGTTCACGTTGAACCTCTCAAGCACTTTCTCAATGTATTGCTCATGTGATATATACAACTTCTTATTTTTTTTGGATCGATGAATATGAACCCCAAGAATCTGCTTTGCTGGCCCCTTGATTGCAAAGGACTGACTTAACTGCTTCTTCAACCTATCATTTTTGGAAGAATTCATTCCAACAATCAACATGTCATCAACATAAAGCAATAGGATAATAAAATCATTATCAGGGAAGTTCTGGACCAAAACACAATGATTAGAAGTAGTCTTCCTTTAGCCTTGCTCCTCCATAACAGACTCAAACTTGTTATACCACTACATGGGTACCTGCTTCAAACCATAGAGACTTTTCTTAAGCTGACACACATAATCTTTTTACATGGCTTCTGCATAACACTCTGGCTATCCCCAGTTAGTTAGTAACACGAAATCATTTATAAAATATCGAGTGGAAGGATGTCGGTCTTTGGTAGACCTCTTGATTGAAACATTTGGTGGTATCTATGGCATTGGTAACTGCTCATGAGTCTCATCTTGTAAAGGAACATTGTTGTGCAAATTTTAATACTCGGAAGTGCACAAATCGTTTGCAATATAATATTTTGCAAGTGCGAGGTTGAACATATAGGGAATTGTGTTTTTGAAAGAACAATTTATATCTAAACTAATGAAATCCCAACCTAGTTCCAAAAGGGTTTTGAATTTTGAGTTTTTGAAAATTAAAAGATGAACCATAAACTAATTAAAATAAACTAATAGATAAAATACTAAAGTTTGGGAATTCACACTCACCGAATCATAACAACATACTTCAATGTTTATCAATATTAATCTGAAGTTCTCACAATTAAAATCTTATATATGTTTTACTATGCTTCAACAGTTAATCAAAACCATCCTATGTATCCATTCATTGCACAAATCACAAAAAGAATCCAATATCAATTAAATCATCAGATGAATCCGTAAATCACAAAAGGTATTCAATTTTAATTGAAACATCTAATGTATCCGTAGAACAAATCACAAGGGATATCCAATTTTTAGGCAAATAAAATCAAGCAATCAATTGTATTGAATTATCTCAAATCATCAAGTGTATCCTTGAATCACAAAAGATATCCAAGAATTATTCAATCCAACTGAAAAGAAGTAAAACAATTGAAATATAAAAATCAATAAAATCGGATAAATAAAGACTTACATAAAAGTGATGTCGTTCTTCATCGGTGAGGCTTCATCCCCAACCTTAGTTGGGAATTTAGCTCCACATAAAAAGAAAATCTAAACCTAAACCTAAACCTAAAGAAAAACTAAACTAAAGAGAAAAGCTGTAGGATTTTGCTCTCTAGACTTGTGTATCTTTTTTTGAATGCAAAGAGGTCTATTTACAAGCTTAGGGAAGTCCTAGAAGCCCTAGTAAACCTAGATAATTCCAAGGTCTGTCTCCTAGTCAAAATAGAAGTCTAAAATCGGAATAGGATTCATCCAAATTTGTGTCCTTTT
>NC_081549.1:15696183-15709327 GCF_901000735.1 Corylus avellana
AGGTAACCATGAAAGCAAAATGGATAAACTTGGTGCTTAACATTTTTATTTTCTTTCACTTTCTTCAAGTTTCTCTGCAACCAAATAGTATGATTCCCATGATTTAATCTTGTCTCATTTCTTGTTAATTGTTAATTGTTATGCTTGATTCTGGTTGTGGTTGTGTTATACACATTATTTGTTATGTATTTAGGTATGATTTTCCATGATCCGTGAGTTCTTTGCACATGACTAAATATTTGTGCACACCACATGTTTGACAAAATGCCTAAGTGACATTTTTTAGCCACTTACCTTGATTCATGACTTGAATTGCTCTTGTTTATTGTCATTAAGGTTTAAGCTTTTGATTGTGAGGGATATAAGCATTTGTTTCCTTTTTTGGCCTTGCTAAAACTTAACACACATCACATGTATGATGTAATATCTCAATGATGTGTTACGTGTAGTTGGTCAAATTTCCCTTGTTTTTCTTGGAGTGATTATGGCCAGTGGCGGAGCACCCAAAAAAAAAAAAAATCTCTAAGACGCTCTCTCTCAGTCTCTCAGATTCTCTCTAGTCTCTTCATTGTCTGTTCTTTCTATCAAAGATTGTCAGATTCACAGGTAACTCCTTGTCTCCTCCTCCTTGGCTTCTCAATCGCTTTTGTAGTTTTATGTTCTAGTTTTAGATTTATATTTTGCTCCTTTTACAGGAAGAGGGTTTGGGAGAAAAGTTCAAATACTTTGGTGTTTTCTACAATTTAGTTAATTTGGCCCTTTGGGGTCCGGCGGGTTCTTAGGAAATCGAAATCAAAGACACTCTCTTTATCTTCTCAGGTGAGTCACAACACTAGTAATTTCCTAAACCCTAAACTTTTGTGCTACATTTTTTATTCATCCTCTTTTTTCCTCTGTTTAATTTGTGGGTTTTAAACTTTAATGTTTATTTTGTTGCTTATATCCATATAAACTTTGATTAAACATTAATTTAATTTCACTATTAATTTGAATGATTGAATAAACTTAAATATATGTATGATTGCTTATTTTGTTGTTTAATGTTTATAAACTTTGATTGTCTCTTACGGGGTCGTGATTTAACTTGAAAATTTTAGGTTCATGAATCATGTCAAAATTTAAAACTATCGATTCATTCTTCAAAAGGAAAGAAGCTGACATTTCGAAAAGTAATACATTGTTGGAATCTAATGCCGAAACTTCAAATCCCAATGAGCGTCATCTTAAATCTCCAAGGGTTGAAGATGAAGAACATCCTTTTGAATCTCCAATTGCGGAAACACAAGAGATTCATTTTAAATCATCCACACTCAATGTTAATGAAGTTGATGTTTCTTCTATTTCTATAGAGCGAGATCCAGGATTACGTCCTCCGATGTGGGACTATCTAGTCAATCAACGTGATGAAATAAGACGGGCTTATTTGAAAGATGGTCCAAATCAATTTATTCTTGCAAATTATCACTTTTTGAACCAGAAAATCACCCTCGTCGCTTTCAAGCCTCTTGGTCCACACAATTTCCTTGGCTTGAGTATTCTCGTTCTAAGGATGCTGTATATTGTCTACCATGTTATCTTTTTACTATGAAAAGAGATGGACGTCCTGGATGGGATGTATTTACTATCAAGGAATTTAGAAATTGGAGAAAAGTTCATGAGGGAAAAAATTGTGCCTTTTTGACTCATATTGGGGAGGATCCTTGTTCACCTCATAATAATGCTATGAAATCTTGTGAGAATTTACGAAAACAATCACGGCATATCGATAAAGTATTGAATGCACAAAGTATCGAACAAATTCAAAATAATCGACTACGTGCGAAAACTTCTATTGATGCTGTTCGGTGGCTTGCATTTCAAGGATGTGCTTCTAGAGGTCATGATAAGACTCTTGATTCAAAAAATCAAGGTAATTTTCTTGAGCTAATTAAGATTTTGGCATCATATAATGATAAAGTTGCAAGTGTTGTTTTGGAAAATGCTCCAAAATCTGCGAAGTATACTTCACATACAATTCAAAAGGAGATTTTGCAAGTCGTTGCAAGTAAAGTGCAAGAGAAAATTCGTGAAGATATTGGAGACTCTAAATTTTGCATCATTGTTGATGAGGCACGTGATAAGTCTAAGAGAGAACAAATGACAATTGTTTTGAGATTTGTTGACAAAGATGGTTTTATACAAGAACGTTTCTTTGATATAGTTCATGTTAAAGATACATCGGCATTGACTCTAAAGAATGGAATATCTGATGTTCTCTCTCGTCATTGCCTTGATATTCAAAATATCCATGGTCAGGGATATGATGGTGCTAGTAACATGCGTGGTGAATGGAAGGGATTGCAAGCATTATTTCTTAAGGATTGTTCTTGTGCATACTATGTTCATTGTTTTCCTCATCGATTACAATTAGCATTAGTTGCTGCATCTAGAGAGGTGTCTCTTGTTCATGTGTTCTTCACAAATTTGAACTTTGTTATCAATGTGGTCAGTGCTTCATGTAAACGTCATGATCAACTACAAGCTGTTCATGCAACACAAATTACACATATGGAAGCTATTAGTGAGCTTGAAACTGGAAAAGGGGCTAATCAAATTGGCACTTTGAAACAAGCTGGTGATTCTCGTTGGGTTTCGCATTTTCATTCTATTTGTAGCCTAATAAGGATGTTTGATGCTACTTGTACAGTGCTTGAAGATGTTGAAAGAGAAGGAGGTACTTACTCTCAACGAGGAGATGCTAAGGCTGCTTATAAAATGCTTACATCCTTCGAGTTTATATTTATTTTACATTTAATGAAGGAAATTATGGGCATTACTGATGTTCTTTGTCAAGTTTTGCAGCAAAAATCTCAACACATTTTGAATGCTATTAATTCAGTTTCTATTGCAAAAAAAACTTATCCAAAAGTTGAGAGATGATGGTTGGGATAATTTGCTTAAGAACATTGTCTCTTTCTCCAAGAAAGCTGAAATTGGCATTCCGGATTTGAGTGCTCCTTATATTGAAGGTCGAGGTTGTAGTCAAAAGAATCACATTACATTGGAGCATCATTACCATTTTGACATATTCAATACTACTATCGACTTTCTATCTTTTTGATATAATGTCGACATGTTACATTTCTAATATATCAATTTCAGCACATCTTTATGAACTTTTATAGATATTTTTTGTGATGCAAATATTGTGTGAATTACCAAATTTTTAGGGTGAAAAAAAATTTTAAGACGCCAAAAAAATTTTAGCGGCACCCCCAATGTTAAATGGCTGGATCCGCCACTGATCGCAGTTCTTCATTTTGCCTTCATAAGGCTAGGACTTCAGCCTCTAATTCTACTACTTGATCTAGGTTTCCTCAACCAGGAATGCGGGGTAGTGGATTGACTCGACCTGAATTTGGTGGGTTGATCACGATCATCGGTCCTTTAAGATTTCCTTGTTGCCGGTTAGCTTGACTTCCGAAGCGTGTGTTAGCCACCATGATGAATTTTTAGTTTATGGAAAAACTAAAGTGTTTCCTACTAGGCACCAAACTTTTGGTACAATTTCGGTCGTATGAGAAAAGCCTCGAAGCAGTCTCCGTATGGTGGATCACTGTACGCTTTCTTGTAGACTTAGGCCTTTTGTGATGGGCCTGGTTTGGCTTGCAAATTGATGGAACTATTGAAGGCAAATAATGATAGGAACAATAAATAAGCACACTAGAATTAGAGTGGTTCGGCTCCAAATGAACCTACATCCACTGTAAGAATTGTTATCATCTTACTCAGAATATTGATAAGATTACAACACAAGAGTCTCCAATTTTCCTTTATTTGTCTCTCGATTTGTTGCCTTCTTCTTTTCTGGCCCTCCTTTCTCTTCTTTGTCTTCTACCTTTATAATCCCCTTCTTCTCCCGGGTGCTCCTCCTTTCCAGCCTATTTCCCACCCGTCAATTATTGAGTGGGTCATGGGGCATGGTCAAAGAATGAGTTAAATAATGATAATGGGGGACAAAGAATAAATAAAATATGCCTAGGGATGGAAGGAATAATGGGTTAGAATAAGTGGAGGGACCTCTGTCGTGTGTGTCCCCCCAATGCCGGTGTGGTATATAATTTAATAATCCCCTGACCCTACCCTTTATCTCCTTGTCAAATTCCTATCCAGCTGCCAGATTTGACCCAAGTATTCATAACGTGGATGGCCACTCCCAGGTATTGAGAATCTTGGTTCTAGGGTGATTCGAATATCGTTTGAGTCTCGGTTGTGTGTCTTCCGAGAGATCCTTATTCCCAGGGAAAGCTTATCCCCAGGAATCAATATGCCTAGAAGTGACTTTAGAGCATACTTTGTTGACTTTTGCTTATAATGTCTTCATCATTAAGAACCAATGAATGAGGACAAAGACCCCATTATGAATTATTCTGGCTTGGGGCCACTATTAAGAATTTGTTTAAGTGCAAATACCAACTCCTTGATTTTCATTTAACGAACATCTTCATTTATGCAATCCAACAGTTCCTAAAGGGCTTGATGTTAGTCTTTGGAGGCCCATGTCGTACGTACCTTATGGGCCGGCAGACTAAAATTATTCCCAACAATGGTCACTTATTGAATTTTTGGCATCCAAAATGGTGTGACTTTTCTTTCTTTAACTCGCTATATTATTAATAGCCATTCTTATCATTTATCAAATTAAGTCCATCTGCTCAACTCCATGTAGGCCTTAGAGAAATTGAAATTCCTCTTTATCCTTGATATTGAGATCACATTTATTTTAGGCGGTAGATTCCGGGGTATCATAGATAGTCCATAAATTTATCATGTATTCTTCATGGATCCAATTGTTGAAAGCCGCAAATCCAAATGCAAGTGGGTGGATTTTACATGAAAAGTCAAAGAAAGCAAGCAAGTTGCTAGACATGTTTGTTCTAGCAATTACTTTCTTCACTTTCGGTGGCAGCCTTGTTTCACTTTAGTAGCCTTAGGTGTAGATTCTCATAGATCTTCAACGTAGTAGGTGGTGATTTAGTTGAAAAATTCAGCCATCAACTTTAAATTCTGCAACCTTTGTATTGAAGAAATTCTTATATAAGGATATGGATGTACGTTAAATTACAAGAAGGAAGAGTAAAGAGTTATAGTTCTTTTCTATAAAATAATCAAATTCCTTTACTTCTTTCATCTATTCTTGTGAGTGTGAAAAGTGTTTGTGTGAGAGGTGTGATATAGTTTGTAAACTTATCACCCATTTATTTTGGGTATTAGTTTGTAAACTCAATCCCAACAAATTGGTATCAAAGCCAGTTAATTCCTAGCATTGCAGTCATGGCCTCCAATATGGTGTAAATCCAAGTTCCTTTGTTGAAAAAGAAAAATTATGAGAAGTGGTGCATCTAATTCAAAGCATTGTTTGGATCACAAGATCTTGGGAGATTGTCAGTACTGGGTATGTTGAGCCCACTCCGAAGTAAGAGGCCACTTACACTGCAGATCAAAAAGTCACTCTCAAAGACCAAAGAAAGGAAGGACAAGAAGGCGATGTATCTTCTTTATTAAGGATTTGATGATTCAAAGTTTGAGAAGTTCTTTGAAGCGGCAACGAGCAAAGCAATTTGGGACACCTTGAATACGATTTTCAAAGGTGTTGATCGAGTAAGGAGAGTTTGCCTTCAACCATTAAGGGCTTAATTTGAATATGCACATATGAATGAAGGAGAAAATGTCTCTGACTATTATTCTCAATTACTTGTAATCGTGAATGAAATGAAGAGAAATGGCAACAAAATTTGAAGATGTTCGTGTCATGGAAAAGATACTTCGATCCCTCACACCCAAATTTGAGAATGTGGTGACGGCAATTGACAAATCTAAAGACTTGGAGACTATAAGTGAAGAGGAGCTGCTGGGATCTCTCCGAGTTCATGAACAATGCATTCTGAAGAATGCAGGCTCCACATCTCTTGAGCAAGCTTTGGATTCAAAATTAAATCTTGACAAACCAAAGGGAGGTTGTGGACAATGGAATTCGAGACGTGGTGGTGCCAACTGCCGTGGTCGAGGTCGAGGACGCAGTAATACAAATGATCTTGGTCTATCTCAAGAAAAGAGAAATTTCTCTGACAGGCGAAAGCAGAATGTCCAATGTTGCAACTGCGGAAAATACGGACACTATCCCTCAGAATGTTCGTACAAGAATGATGATCATGTCAACATTGTTGAAGCACCTAATAACTTGAGTAATGAATCTACTTTATTACTAGTACAAAATGACTATGGCGGTCAACATGATGATTGGTACGTTGGCTCTGGTGCAAGCGATATGTGTGGAAGAAAAGAATTTTTTGTTGAGCTTAAAGGAGTTTGTGGAACTGTGAGTCTTGGAGATTCTTCAAAGCTCACAGTTGAAGGAAAAGGGAAGATCAAGATCTTTCTGAAAGATGGAAAAGAAGAATTCATCTCCGATGTTTATTATATACCAAGTATGAAAAAGCAATACTTTAAGCATCGGTCGACTCCTCTAGAAGGGATATATCGTACACATGGAAAATAATTTTCTCTCTCTAAGAGATACAAGTGGAAGGCTCATTGCACGTGTTCAAATGACGAAGAATTGTATGTTCCCTTGAACCTAAATACGAAGATCGAGAAATGCCTCATTGGACTCATTAAAAACGAGTTATGGCAGTGGCCTTTATGCTTTGGCCATCTTCACTTTAATGGCTTGAAGCTATTATCTTCTGGTAGAATGGTGCATGGTCTACCACAAATTGATTAGGCAAACCATGTATGTGAAGGATGTGTACTTGGTAAGCAGTCTCAACTCACTTTTCCAAGTGGTACGACATGGAGAGCGAAAGCACCACTGCAGTTGGTGCACACTGATATTTGTGGGCCATTGGAGCCCATTTCATTTGGAGGTAACAAGTATTTCATTACCTTCATAGATGATTTCAATATAAAACCATGGGTTTACTTTCTCAAGGAGAAATCATTAGCCTTAGTTTTTTTCAACAACTTTAAGGCCCTCACCGAAGCAGAGAGTAATTGCAAGCTTGTAGCCGTTAGATTTGATCGAGGGGGTGAGTACACCTCAACTGCATTTCAATAATTTTGTAGAGAGAAAGGGATCAGACATCAATTCACTGCTGACTATACCCCATAGAAAAATGGGATAGCGGAAAGGAAGACTAGCACTATCCTTGACATGACAAGATCCATGCTAAAAGAGAAAGGACTGCTGAAGCAGTTGTGGGCCGAAGCTATAGCATGTTCAATGTATTTACTGAACTGGTGCCCAAGAAAGAGTGTCAAGAATGTGACACCGTAAGAAGCATGGAGTGGATACAAACCTAGTGTTGCACACCTATGAATTTTTGGGTGTGTTGCATATGCTTAAGTTCCTGAAGCGAAAAGAAGAAAGCTTGATAATCGAGGTAAAAAATGTATCTTTGTCGGCTATAGTGAAGAGTCAAAGGCATACAAGCTCTATAACCCACTAACAAACAAAGTAATGGTTAGTATAAATGTTATCTTCAGTGAAGAAGAAGCATGGAATTGGAGCAGTAAAGAGGCGAACAAATAAAATGTTGTCTCAGATGAATCTGAAGAGCAATCACCAAAAGTGACACCATCTACTCCACCATCATCTCCTCAAGCTCCAACACCTTCACCACACATAAGTCCTACATATGGGTCTTCATCTTCCAGTAATGAAAGCGAAAGAGGAATTCCAACCCCTATCAAGATGGGAAGCCTCAAGAATGTCTATGAAAGATCATAAGAAGAAGAAATCAATCTTTTTTTTTTTTTTGGTATGCAGATCAAGAGCCTTTAACCTTTCAAGAACATGTGGAAGAAGATTGTTGGAGATTAGCAATAGAAGAAGAAATTCATGCAATTGAGAAGAATGAAACCAGGGAGCTAACAACACTTTTACCAAATTAGAAGGCAATTGGTGTCAAATGGGTGTACAAGATCGCACGCACTGCAGATGGCAATGTTCACTATAAAGCAAGACTCGTAGCTAAAGGGTATAAACAAAAGTATGGAATTGACTATGAAGAAGCCTTTGCGTCTGTTGCTCGATTTGACACAGTGAGACTGTTGATCTCACTTGAAGCACATCATACTTGGAAGATTTACCAACTAGATGTCAAGTCAGCTTGTCTCAATGGAGTACTCCGTCTACATGAAGAATGGCGACAAAGGGGAATTTCTGATACTTTTTCTGTACGCAGACGATCTACTATTCACTAGTAGTAGTGAAAAGATGTTTGCAGAGTTCAAGCAGTCTATGTTCAAAGAGTTGAAATGACTGACAATGGACTGATGTCATATTTTCTTGGAATCGAAGAGAAACAAGAAAATGATGGAATCTTTATCTCTCAAAAGAAATACATGAGAGAGATCTTGGAAAAGTTCAAGATGGATAGCTGTAATGCTTTCAACACTTCTATCACAACAAGACTGAAGCTGTCAAAAGAAGGAAAAGGAAAGCCCGCCGATTCAACTTTGTACAAGAGTCTCGTTGGAAGCCTGAGATATTTGACAATGATAAGGCCTTACATACTCTATGGAGTTGGACTCTTAAGTCGTTATATGGAGACACCAAGAGAATCGCACTAGCTAACTGAAAGGGGATTCTAAGTATATTAAAGGTACTCTCAAATTTGGCATTTTCTATATTTATGGTAAAAATGCAGAATTAGTTGGCGATTTAGATAGTGACTAGAGAGGTGACCAAGATGAGAGAAAAAGCATAACTGGTTATGTGTTCTATCTTGGTTCAACCGCTTTCTCTTGGACATCAAAGAAGGAGGCAATTGTAGCCCTGTCTTCTTATGAGGCTAAGTATGTGGCAATCTCTTCTACTGTTTGTGAAGCCATATGGCTAAGAAATTTTTTGGAGTCACTGAATCACCCACAAGAAGAATCTACAATGATTCATATGGACAGCAAGTCAGCAATCAAGCTCTCAAAGAATCTGTTACAGAATGGAAGAAGCAAGCATATTGAAAGAGACAATCACTACTAGGGGTAAAAAGGCAGTTACGGTTAGCAGTTATTGGCTAAAACCGCTAACTGTAACCGCCTATACGGTATTTCGCTAGCCTTTCTGCTCACCTTGTTACTTTTTAAACTTGCTCAATGGTTAGCTTACACAGACAACTCACAAGCATGGGTTGAATGGAACATATTTCTTTGCTTGTGTTAACACAATTGTGTTTTCATTATTCCTTGATTCTCATGTATATTTTGGACATTTTGAGCAAGTATGGGATATTTATTGCTTAATACATGAGTGTAGTGACCAAAATAATTAACCAAGCTTCGGTAGCTTAGTTAGATGGTAAATTTGGGTTTTAGGTCACTAGGAACAGCTGGAAGGGCACTTTAGGTATTTTGGACTTTCTGACCGGACGTACGCTAGGTTTGCCAGACATACGCTCCTGTCATTAGTAGAGGACATATGCTTAGGGACCACCGTACATAAGTCTGCAAAAAGTACAAGGACTAACGATGGGGGACCACCAGACGTACGCTACTTTTTGGAAAACCTCTGGATAATACCTGGACGGGCGAGGCTTAGGTGTAGTCTAACTAAACTACCGCAATCTACGGTAGTTTAGTTGGAAGGTTGAGATCTTCCAAGTGGTTTTGAACCCCAAAACGGCAGTAGGTTCTCTTCCATTTTTAAAAAACAAATTGACCCCGTTAACACCCATCCCATCCCCATTAACTCTCTCTTCTTCCCCTCACCCAAATACATTCATCCCTAAGGAAGGAAATTCCTGCCCCTTAATTCTCTCTTCTTCCCCTCACCAAAATACATTCTTATGGGTAGAAAAACCAAAAATCAGACAAAATCGACGCTAGCCCTAAAATGTGGAACTTCCTACCCAATTAACTCTCTCTTCTTCCCCTCACCGAAATACATTCTTATGGGTAGAAAAACCAAAAATTAGACAAAATCGATCCCGGCCCTAAAACGTGGGAAAACTTGAAGCTACTAAACCCAAAATCGACGCTGGCCCTCTGGTGCGCTATGGGTAGATCCTCGACAGTATTCCCCTCTGGTGCACTATGGGTAAGCCCTGAAATGACGGTGACCTCAAAATTTCCCCCTCTCTCATCTCTCTCTCTCTCTCAGCAAAACCATCAACAACTGTAAATCAAATCTTCCCCTCTTTTTCTCCTCTCTTGGCAAAAATCAAACCGACAAATCAGCACCTGGCAATCAGATTGGACCACAAAATGTATTTGGGTGAAAGGAAGAAGAGAGAGTTAACGGGGATGGGATGGGAGTTAACGGGGTCAATTTTTTTTTTTTTAAATGGAAGGAGAACCTACTGCCGTTTTGGGGTTCAAAACCCCTTTGGAAGATCTCAACCTTCCAACTAAACTACCGTAGATTGCAGTAGTTTAGTTGGACCGCACCTAAGCCTTGCCCTACCTGGACATACGATACAGCCTTTGGACCGCCAAGTAAATAGTACCGGACGTACACCCCAATAGTACCGAACCATCTGCTACTTTTCAGAAGAGTTGGTGAGCAGCTCCAGCTTTTCTCCTCTATAAATACTAACTTTACCCTCGCCCTTTTCTCGTTCAAAATTGACCCTAAGCTTGCATAAACCTTTTTTTGAGTGTCGTTGTGCAAATTTATTTAACTCGCAAGTGTACGAATCGTTTGTAGTTTAATGGATTGCAAGTGCGAGGTCGATCCCATAGAGAATTGTGTTTTTGAAAAGTAAATTTATATCTAAACTAATTTTATCCTAACCTAGTTCCAAAAAGGGTTTTGAATTTGGGTTTTGAAAACTAAAAGATAATTATAAACTAAACAAAGTAAAACAAAAGATAAAGGTACTAACGATGCAGAATCCACACTCACCAAATCATAACATACTTCATGTTCATCAATATTAATCCGAAGTTCTCACAAATTAAATCTTATGTATGTTTTACTATGCTTCAAGAAATTAATCAAAATCATCTCATGTATCCATTCATTGTACAAATTAAAAAAGGAATCCAAATTTAATTGAAACACCAAATGTATCCAAAGAACAAATCACGAAGGATATCCAAGGCATATAAAACCAAGCACTCAATTATGTAAAATTATCCTAAATCATCAAGTGTATCCTTGAATCACAACAAGATATCCGAGAATCATGTCACATATTGAAAAGAAGTAAAACAATTGAAATCAAACTCAATAAAATTGGAATAATAAAAACTTACATAAAAGTAACGTTGTTCTTCATCGGTGAGGCTTAATCCCCAACCTTAGTTGGGAATTTAGCTCCACATGAAAATAAAACCTAAACCTAAACCTAAACCTAAACCTAAACTAAACTAAAGAGAAAAACTGTGAAATTTTGTTATCCAAACTTGTCTCCCAAAACTAGTCTATGGAATTGTATATCTTTTCTTGAATGCAAAGAGGTCTATTTATAGGCTTATGGAAGTCCTAGAAGCCCTAGTCAACCTAAATAATTCAGAGGTCTATCTCCCAGTCCAAATAGAAGTAAACGTCCAAATTTGTAAACGTCTAAATTTGTATCCTTTTATTGCGGGACGATTTTGGCATAGTAAACGTCCGAACTAGGAAACTTCTATTTCACAATGAATTGTATTATTTTGAGTTAGCTTTCCAATGCCGCTAGAATCACCTTAATCCAATATTTGAGAAAAAGTTATGGTTAAAATACTAAGACGTGTACAGAATCTGATTTTGTATCTAATTCGATTGTGACTCTGATTAGAGAAATTTTGATTTAATCCTCTCTTTGATTGGGTTAAACTTAACCACATCATCTAGGTCTTCTCAAGGTGTGATTTCTTCCAAACTTTGCATTTTTCCCTTTCAACATGCAGTTTTTTCTTCAACAACCTACAAAACACTAAAAACACAAAACATTAAATAACGACACAGCTAAAGGATTAACTAATATAAATAAAGGCATCCAAATATGCAATATTTAGCACTTATCAAGTGTGTTCTAGTGAGATTGTGTGCTTTGTAGAGAAGGAGAGGTGTTATGCTCTTTTCGTTCTAAGTCTTTATGCTCTTTTAATGCTTTCTAGTGTAGCTTAGACGTTGGTTTGAAACTTCAGACACGTTAAACCATTGATCTTGTTTAGAGTTTGGCTTAGCATTCCATTGTGTTTTCTATTGCATGGAGACATTATTTTGAGACAGGTAGTCTTAAAAAGCCTTTTGGTAGCCTTAGAAATCGATTTGGTAGGATACGAGGATGAATGGACAAAATAAGGTTCTACCTGAAACCTTCTGGGCGGACGTGCGGCATCGAGCCCGGATGTACAGTTAGAAGCATTACAGGGAACGCTAATTTGGTTGGTCATCCGATAGTTCTTGTTTTCATGCTCTAGGGTTGTTTTAGTCAGACCTAGGACTAATAGAAGGTTTTCCACAGATTTGGAGGACCCGAACTTGTTGAAGGAGTACTCAGAGGATTTAATCTACCCAGGTGAGTTTTAACTCACATACTGCTCGCTGTTATTTCCCATGATTGCACGTCTATTTTATGTACCAAAACATGCACATTTGCAACTCTCACAATTTACACTTGTTGCACTTGAACTCTAGCATTTTTGAGAAAAACATTGTGTTGAATATGTTAACAAAGTAAGACTTGTAAAAAGGCATGCATGTAAAATACAGACAAGATAAATTGCATTGTATGACATGGTACACCGGTACGTGCAGTATAACGGCTATGGGCTTACTATACATGTTAGCTTTATGGTCAAATGTATGTGATTATATAGGCCTTGAATCCAATGGTTGTTTCGTGGCTGGCGCAGCCTTAATAGGCGGTCACTACAGGACAGACATCATTAACGGTGTGGGCCACCTGAGATCGGACTCGGTCATGCTGCTAGTGTTATGTACGGTAGCGTACAATGGCTGGGGCACTGGCATTGTATTACAGGTCCCTCGGGACAACGCCAACCCAGCTGAGAAGAGGTAATATCTCGGGTAGACCACACTATTGAATTATGACTGTTACCTTATATCATATGCATATATCATATATCTATATCACATCTATGGAAAACTATCATGATGGAACTGTTGCATACTTTATAAAAACCAGAGTTCATTACAAAAACTAGCATGGGCATT
>NC_081549.1:15709386-15838582 GCF_901000735.1 Corylus avellana
CCCCCCCTCCCTCTCCATTACGAATAATTGCGCGGTTAAGCTAGCTTAGATGAAGATGCCTTCGGAGTAAACGTGGGTGATTGCGCAGGATCTGATTTGAGTCATTTTTTAGGACATGGATCCAGTTTGGCTACATTCTTGTGGAATGATAGAGGAACCACCCGAGCAGACATGATCGAGATTGTTATCTCTTTAGCTTTACTTAAACTTAGGATTTGATATGTTGATCTTTTATTAAGACAATTATATTATGGGTTGTAACCTTATTTGATGATGGTCTAGTGACCGGTACATTTGATGATTATCTTTATATTATGAGGTATTTTGTTTACTTTGGTGTATGAATGTGTGGTTGTGTATGTAATGCTCTCTATTCTTACATTTTAGAAAGTCTTCTGCTAAGGTCTCTCGTCTATGAGAAGTTAAAATCATTGAGTCTTGTCCCGTGAGGGATAGGGCTGGGAGACGAACCATTGGATCAATTACTAGTTAATTGACTTACCATCGGGGTCGTTACAATGAGTCATTGTTGTTTTTATCAAGTGTGTGTGTTTGACATTGAAGGAGAGAATTTTTTTTTGTTTTTGTGTTGTTCATGGTCTTGCATTTCATTCATTATGCATTCTCTACATTGCTCATGTTCTGGTTTATCTTTTTTGAGAGTATTGATAGAGGGAGTAGGTGATATATCATAGAAGTTTCTTTATAATACTTGTTGTCTCTATGATGATATTTTTTTATTGATTGTGGCATCTCACATTGCCTGCTTGGATGTAAGAAATGAGATGTGCTTATATAGAGCATGCTCTCTCTAAATGGTATAAGGCCTTTTGGGGGTAAAACCAATTACAAAATGGTGCAGGTTGAGGCCCAAAGCGGACAATATCATACCACTTAATTAGAGCGAGGTGTTACACAAGCCATAATAGGAAGGGCACAATCAAGAGGCATGAACCTCAAAGTGTCCCTTAACCTTTCCCAACCTCAACTAGGGAACAAAAAACAATGCCAAAACCCAAAGCAAACAATAATACAAAGAAAATAATATAAATACAACCCAAAACCCATAAAATCAGTAGTACCAGCGGAGGAGATGGCGAGAGTGTGCAAATGTGTAAGATCCATGCACAGGCACTTGAAAGCCAGGTGAAGATGCGAGATGTGGTGATAGAAAGTGGAGAGGCTGGTGAAGATGGTGGTGAGGGGTGTTGGTGGATGGAGCTGAAGGAGAATGATATATTGAGCTTTGAAAAAGCTAAATTTGAAAACCAAGGAGGTTTCAGGAAGAGAAGGCATCGCAGCGGATCAAAGGAGACGGCACGGTGGTGGTGGAGGGGTTGAGCCTACGTTTTTGGGAGGAACGTGGATAGATAGATTAAGGCTATTGATAAGGTCTCAATAAAGCAGATAAAACCTCACACGAGACAGAAGGATCTAGAGAAAACTCTAAAAAGAAAAGAGAAAAACAAAAATCCATATTAATGGAAGCTTCACAAGGGAAGAGGGGAAGAGCCCTCCTTCTCAAGCACAACAACTTTCGTGGGTGCAAGTTGTATGACATGCAGAGAAAATTTTATCGTTGAGAGAGATATGGTTAAATGCAAGATTGGTACAAATGGTTTACCTCTTTATAAAAGATAGTTAAGTTTTAAAAGTTGACAAAACTAATATTTTGCCTAGCTATCATTTAAAAACCTAACGGAATTTTTGGCATGTGTATCACAAACCACGTAAACCAATAAAATGTTTCTACTTGTACAAAATGTCACCTCAACTTCATACCTAAAAAAATTATAAAAAACTGAAAGAACAAAAAAATTAATAAAAAAAGGCGGCGAAGGGATTGCACCCCTTGGTGGAGTGGTCTAACCTGGTAGAGAAGAGAGCCACCTCCTTTCCCACTTTTGGTTTTTTTTTTTAGGGCTGACAATTTTGACACAACCCGCGAACTCGACACGAAAAAATAGGTATTGGGTTTGGGCTTATCGGGTTCGGGTCGTAATCGGGTCTACCCGATTAAGACCCAATAATTTCATGTCTGGCGGGTCGACCCGGTTTTTTTTTTCCTAAAGGATAAGGTAGAGGCACTCAGTAAACCTAAACCACACCTCTGCCTCTCTCACTCTTTGCGTGCTCTCTCAAGTCTTGGTCTCTCACTGTCACTCACTCTCTGACATTCTTCTTGCTTTTTGCCCTTAATTTTTTTTTTTCAAATGATTTGCAAAATTCATCTCTGTTACGAGACATTTAATTTCAACAGATATCATATTTTGTGTTGAAAATATACATAATTCTTTTTTAGTGGAATGTAATTTGAGCAAAATTAAATTTCTTTATACTAAAAATTATTTTAATAAATGAACTTAGTCAATATGCTTGCTTGTTTTAAGTTTAGGTGAAATCATGAGTTTAGTAATTTCTTTTGGAGTACAATTACGATCACTTTCCATTTTTTTTTTCTTATCCTTTATTAAAGCTTTTAATATCTTGGAACTCAATTTTTTGCATTGACTGTATTGATGTATTATTATTACAATTTTTTTTAAAATTTTAGAGTTTAGGATTTTTAACGGGTCATGTCAGGTCGGGTCTACCCGATTAGACCCAATTAGTTTAAACGGGTAAAATGGGTCGTGTTGGGTTACCTGACTATTTTCGTGTCATAGTCGTGTCAGACCCAATTACCCGTTTAGCTAAACGGGTTGTGTCTGTGTATAGGCTAATCATGTAATAAGTACCCGCAGATCGTAATCGGGTCGTGTCAAGTACCTGTTTTGCCACCCCTTAGTTTTTTAGTCCTTTTTTTTTTTTTTTAGGTGCCAAGCTATGTATGCAACTGACATTTTATTGGTCTTATATGGTTTTTTATACATGTGACAAATATTTTAGATGATAGATGAACGAAAGTATCAAATTGATTTTGTAAAGTACAAATATCAATTTTCTCACTTTTTAAAACTTAAACACTCTTTTTATAAAGAGACTAACCACATGTATCAATTATGCATTTCACATTAAAAATTGACCTTTATAATCTATGCATTTTTTTTCTTCTTATTTTTAGTAACACATTAAAAAAAAAATATGCCTCTTTTGCCAAAAAAAAATAAAAATAAAAGAAGAAGAAAGAAGTGATTTAAACACCTGATCACATATACTCTAAAAAACAATATTATATACAAGTTAAGAGAAGGCTTCCTTAACGGAAGGAGTCAGCCCAATTGTTTTTTAAAAATATTTCTTAAATGGGCCAAGCCCATTTAGGTTTAGAAAAACCATATTGGGATCCTAAGCTCAAACCAATGACCAGAATTTCCTATGATTTTGAGCTTCCGTCGCCGCCACCATCTTCTACCAGTGGCAGAGAGACAGGGGGGCAACCCAGGATCAAGCGCCCTCGGTAAAAAAAAAATCAAGTAATTTTAAGTCAAAAGTTGGAGGGCGCCCCTGCTAAAAAATTTCAATATCATCACCGCCCCTGCAAAATATTTTTACCACACTAAAAAAATAAAAAAATAAAAAATAAAAAATAATCTTACCTTAAATCCCTAACCCCTCTTCTAGACTCCAACCTATCCTGCGGCTCAAGCGTGGACTGTGCAGCACTCTGTCTCCCATCGACCTTGAATTGCTTAGCCGCACCACCGGTATTTTCACGCCATGGCCGCCGACGATGATAGCCCATCTGACTGATTTTTGTTTTTTGTTTTCTTTGATTGATTTTCATGAACTTTGTTCGATTTTAGTTTATCGGTTTTGTTGGTTTAACTCATTTGTCTAACATGGTGATTCGGTTTTGGTGGTTCAGAACTCAGAAGGGAAACAGAGAAAGAGTTTGATTGTGTGTGTGTGAGAGTGGTGAGAAATAGAGGGATTGGTTACATTGGTAGTGCCGTAGTGGGGAGAGATGGGAACTTGGGAAATGGGAAGGCTATTTGTGATCACACTATTGAAGCCAACAAATACCGATTAGTGACAAAACTTGAATTGGGCTCCACACTCCACTTTTGACTGACTCTGTTAGTAATAATTAAGGCATCAATTTTGTTTTGGTCTTTTTTTTTTTTTTTTTTTTTTTTTGTGCTACTCTCCTAAGTTCTAACCTTTAGAAAAGTGTGCTAAGGGTCAGGACCACTTCATAGATTTTTTGTGCAATTTTTATTTTTATTTTTTTGGTGCTACTCTGCTTAGAAAAGTGAGAAAGAATTTTATTGTTTATTTATCCTGTTCAAGAACTTTATAAATTTTAGGGGGTATCTTATTCAAGAACTTTATTGTTTATTTATTCATTTTGTAGATTGTAGTGCGGCGCTTTCATTGTAGATGCGTATTTCTCCTTTAATTGGGCAATTTGCAAACTCTAATATGATTGATTGAAATTTATGGAGCATTTTAATTGTGATATATCTATTATTTTCATCATTTTGTTTATCTTACTCTAATAAAAACAATATTGTTATTTTTTTTGTAAGGCGTGTTTTATATATTTTGGGATTTTGTCAAGCATCAACGAGTTTCAGAAGATTATTGTCAATCTCAGGTTTGTTCTTTTTATTAATTCATTTTAGGCTAATAACTATCGGAATATGCTAATAATTATATTATAATATCATTAGAGACTTAGAGTACGTTTCATTAGACATGAATTGTTTAGTGTGAGAATTAAAACTAATAGATAAATAATTTTTAAGGTTTCTGAAAATTCTTAGATTACATTATGGGCAAGCCAAAAACAATTGATGCATTTTTAAAGAAAAAAGATGCTGATTCAAATTCTAAAATGTCTTCCGCGACATCCAATCCTCAAACTTTAGCTCCTGAACAACGCAATTTTAAGATGCCAAGAATTGAATCTCAAGTAGTTGAGTCATTTGACATTTCTACTCTACAACATGATCTCGGGTTGCGTCCTCAAATATGGGAATATCCTGTTAATTAAAGAGATGAAATTAGATGTGTTTATCTTAAAGTTGGTCTGAATAGATTCATTCCTTCTAGTAGTTCTGGATATCCATTTTCGGGAATTCAAAAAAACCGCCAAAGATTTCAATCATCTTGGTATAAGATGTTTGATTGGTTAGAATATTCTGATGACAAAGATGCTGCTTATTGTTTACCTTGCTTTCTTTTTGCTAAAAAGCCAATGGGGCGGTTTGGAGGTAGTGCATTTACTATTGAAGGATTTCGTAATTTGAAGAAAGTTAATGATAGTACGCATTGTTCTTTTTTGGTCCACATAGGAAATGGGCCATGTCATAATAATGCTGTTAAGTATTGTGACAATTTGAAGAATCAGTCTCAACATATTGATAAGGTGATAGATAAGCAAACTTCGAAGAAAAATTGAACAATTGATTGCGATTGAAGACTTCAATGGAATCTATTCAGTATTTAGCATATCAAAGATGTCCTTATAGAGGTCACGATGAAGGTCCCGATTCTAAAAATCGTGGCAATTTTCTTAAGTTGATAAAACTTATGTCCAATTTCAACGACGATGTTGCCAAGGTTGTTTTAGAAAATGCTCCACAAAATGCAAAATATACTTCACTCCAAGTCCAAAAAGATATTTTACATGTCTTGACAAAAAGAGTGCGAGATGCAATTCATGAAGAAATTGGTGATTCAAAATTTTGCATTATTGTTGATGAGGCACGAGATGAGTCTAAGAGAGAACAAATGGCTATTGTTTTGAGATTTGTTATCAAATATGGTTTTATACAAGAACGTTTCTTTGATATTGTCCAAGTTAAAGATATATCGGCATTGACTTTAAAAGATTAAATATCTGATGTTCTTTCTCAAAATTGTCATGATATTCAAAGTATTCGTGGACAAAGGTATGATGGTGCTAGCAATATGCGTGGTGAATGGAAAGGATTACAAGCATTATTTCTTAATGAATGTTCTTATGCATACTATGTTCATTGTTTTGCACATCAATTACAATTAGCATTAGTTGTTGCATCTCGAGAGGTAATTGTTGTTCATGATTTCTTCAAAATTTAAATTTTATTATCAATGTGGTTAGTGCTTCATGTAAACGTCATCGTGATCTGCAAGATGCTCAAGAAGCAGATATCACATATTTGGTAGCTATTGATGAACTTGAAACTGGAAAACACTCCTCCAAAAATTGAGAAATGAAAATTGGGATAATTTTCTTGAGAAAGTAGTCTCTTTCTCCAAGAAATTTGAAATAGACATTCCAGATTTGGGTGCTCGTTATGTTAAAGGCCGAGGTCGTCTTCAACAGGATCACATTACAGTGGAACATCATTATCATTTTGATGTATTCAATGCTGCTATAGACTTTCAATTGCAAGAGCTCGATTGTAGATTTAGTGAAAAGGCAATGGAACTCTTGACACTTAGTTCAGCTTTGGATCCAAATGATGCTTATAAATCATTTAATATTAATAATATATGTAGTATTGCAGAGAAGTACTATTCTCTTGATTTTTCTGAGCAGGAAAAATTATTTTGAGATTTCAGCTGAAACATTTTGAAGTTGATATGTTTAAGGACAAGTTCTTATCCAATTCACTTGAACATGCGAGAATCTGATTTCTCTTCCTTGAGTGTGGCCACCCCTTGCATTTATAGACTTTTAACTCTTTAAGTTTTTTAAAAATTTTCATTTTACTTCTTCCGTCTCATTAGAGGGATGGCTTGCATGGACAACCCCAATGTAAGGGGTAGCAATGCGGGCGGCCAATACCAGAGGAGTGCCCAAGCTACCCCCATTTGCTGGGTGGGTAGCCCCCCTTACAAGGATGGAGCGGTGGCTCTATCACTCCTCTCAATTTGTTTTTTATTATTATTTGTTTTCTTTTAGATTTTTTTTTTTATAATAAAATAAAAAGTTCAATTTTCAACAGAAGTGGCAAAAATGCTGAGGTAACATTAACTGGGTTAATGCCATGTCAGCATTTTTAGATAATTTTGGACAAAAAGAGTGAAAATGTGAAATGAAAAATTAGAAAAATTTAAGAAGTTAAAAGTCAAATTTAAAAATATAAAAAATAAATTAAAATGGCGTGATTACTCCCGAGTAAATTTATATTTACCCTAAATTTTATCATCAGGAAGAATGGACCAATTTAAGGTACTCAAAAAGATTACAATATGCATGGGCCCCAGGGCTGGGGCATTCAAAAAAGTTATCGATCTCCTGCTATACACTATCAAAATGAGCTTTAATGGAACAACTAAATAATGAAAAATCATGTTACCATTTCCTGTGTTTTTAGGCATTCTAGTTTGAAGACTATTGAGTTTTCAATTTAAAAGATTTACAAACTATTTAACTTCATGACCTATGTTTTGGTTTTTCATCAAATGGGTGACCAAAGTTACGAGGTTACAACATTATAAAAATAAACATAAAAATCTTACAATCAAATCATATCTATGACCTTCAACATCCATTAATTCATGTCCAAACTTCATTTATATAACAGATTTACGCAAGACAAACTCAATCTAATACATAAGTAGCTCATATTCCAAACTCTTATTTTCCGGGCCATAAGAGCAAAACCTTCATACCAAAACTAATTCTCTTTGACCCAAAGGGCAGAACAAAAACTTTCACCCCAAAGAAAGCTCATGAAAGCAAATCTAAGGAGAAGTCAAATCCTTATTCAAAAAACAACAAAAACACAATAAAAATACCAGCAAACAGCTACAACAGCTAAGGCGAGGGAGGTGAAGCGCACTAGCCAACACGTGGTGGACGAGATGGAGCTATTTTGCGCTGATGGGCAGCTGACAAGCCAAGGAGCATGGTGGGCCGGCACGTAGCTGAGCGAAACCAGTTGAGGAGACTAGATCTAAATTTGAAAAACTAAATCTAAAGCCCAACCGTTTCCGGGGAAGCGAAGAGAGGTGCAACACGGTGGAGGACGGACGGAGACAGCACAGCATAAGCAAAGTGATGGACTGGTCGAAAAAATAAACTGAAAAAAGAAAGGAAAAAACAAGGAGGGCACTAAGCATCTATTTTCTCATACACGTCCATAAGCCAAGTAAGAGAAACACCAGTTTGGAGCTAGCCGTAAGCCATCCCTCAGTTGGAATCGGCCGCGAGCCACCCCTGAGTTCCGGCTTGGCTATGAACCACCATGCATTGGATTTTTTGCCAAAAATTGGGTTCATGAAGAGCTGGAGGTGAGGGGCTTCTCCTTGAGATCAAATGACAATTTTCAACAAAGCTTGTGTGGTTAAGCTCAAGTAAAAACAGAGAGGAAGAAGGTGAGCTCCAGTGGGCTGGCCAGTATAAAGCCCAATTCAAATGCACTAGTTTTCAATAGGTCCTCAACCTGACCAAAAAAGAATGTCCACAAAAAGTCCCTGGCCTAGAAAAAAGTTGCTGTTTGAATCTGAAACATATTATCTGTCAATATGCAATCTTTCCATTAATTGCACATTTAACTATATATAGTTTTAGACAAGACATTGATGGCCTTATCGTCAATATTATGTCCACATTAATTGTCTCCGACAATGATAAAGAAACGCTTTGCATTAGATAAGATGCTAAAAGAATTGTTGCTTTCAGTCAATTGAGTTCATCCAAAGCTCCTGATTCTGATGGTGTTACTATTCTTTTATACAAATATTACTATGGCATTATTAAAGATGACAATCTAGCAACTATATATACATAGTTTTTTTACTGTTGACTTTCTTCTAAATTAAGGAGTTTCGGTCACACCAATCACTACAACAAAAATGGCATTTTAGAAACATCATTATTAGCGACAACCCAAAAGTCGTCGTTGTGATCGTTACCAATGTCATACAAGAATTTAATATGCTGATATGCCATTCCTAACACAAAGGGAGGGAAATTTTCACAAGCCAGAAAGTCGCAAAAAGTTACGAGTGACGGAATTTGACCTATTCAAGACCACAATTGTTGTCACAAATAGCAATTTATCTTAGCGATGACTATTGTCGTTGTTGCTAATACTAGACCATTAGCGACGACAGTTGTTGTCGTCACTAATATTATAAAGAATTTAGATTTTACATATAAGATATATATTATGACATGTATTAGCAAACATATAAGAAAAATGAATACATATTAGCGATGATCCTCGTCTTCTCTGATATGTATAATATATACTTTAAATCTAAATGTATTAGCAACGACTAACATTGTTGCTAATATATACTATATTAGTGACGACATTTGTTGTAGCTAATATAAAATCGATACCGTTTTCGTATAAGAAACTTGAGCGTGGGTCTTTTTCACTATAAATATGAATGATTATTTCATTCCAACTTCTTGTATTCTAGTTAGAATATTCGGAAAAATATATTATATTTTTCATATATTCCATATTTAAGGGCCGATTATAATCAAATATTGTAATTGTAATAAAATTTGATTATCATACTTGTACTTACTCACTATGTTATAAATAGGGACAAATTAAGTCAATGAGCACAATATAGTCCATAGGACTATTCCGGGTGATGGACCACGTAAGTGTCTAACACCGAACCATCTGTAATCTCTGTGTAATTTCTCTATTTTATAAAATAGAGAAATTACTTCCGCTGTTATTCCCGTATTTTAGTTTTTCCCACAAACTTCAAGATAAATTAGAGCCTCATCAGTATCTTAACACTTGTTACTCATGCATATTCTCATGTAATCATCAGTACCAAATGTGCCAGCCAACTAAATAAGGTAAAATGTGGGAAATAAGGCAAGGTTTGCGTATGCTAACAAGAAAAGTATAAATCAAACTAACAAAAAAAACTATTTTTATTCTTTAATTTCATCGATGTTGTAACCCTGTTAGTTGTCATAAAAAAAGGATATATATATATTTATAATCTTACTACTGTGGGCAATCTCGAGAATTTTGATTCCTTTGTCACACCAACACGAGTGAGATGGAGAGGGGTTCATGAAATTGTGGTTCCGAGGTTGTCGAGTCATGTACTCATGTCCAGGTACGAAGGGTTGGTGGAACATTTTGGTTTCTTACGCTTTTGGTTTGACTTGCAAGTGTTTTTCGACAAGGCCAATGTTGTTAAATATTTATAATTTATAATTTATGCACATGCATTTTGCTCCGGAAACATCATAAGAATTAATAAGCATTTGGTGTGAGCTTTCATGGAGTTCTTTAATTTTCTCTCCGGGAAGGAAGGAAGATGACTTTGGAGTTTGGACTACTATGGTCAATGGTCTACTCCAAATTAAAAAGAGAAAAAGAAAAAAAGTAAGCGGAAAAGTTGAAGTTATCACGACAATGCCATTGTGTTCGACTAATTAACCTCTATCATTGCAAAAAAGGAGGAGGAATTGGTGGATGGAAGGCCTAAGAGATTTGACAGGCTGATGATATTAAAGGAAAGGCAATTATGAGCAGAGGTTTCACATAATGCTCGAGGAAATGGAGCACCACCTCTTGATGACTCCAATATTAATGCATGTACGTTATTGCGGGAGTGTTTTTTGTCACTAGATGTTGTCTTCAGATCTAGTGACCTGCCATATGCATGCTCACTTCCCCGAAAGATTTGAAAGGGAAAAAAGAAAAGTTAAAGGTATTTCATTTCGATCGTCCGAAAATGAAAAAGGAGGAGAGCAATGGGACCATCCTCCGACCCCAAAACATTTGAAAAGAAAAAACAAAAAAAGTTGGGGATGTTTTTGTTACTTTTTCGATGGTTGTTTTCGCTGACGTTTAGGGCTATAAATGAACAAGTCCATTTGAGAACCGGCTTGATAACTGCTTGTATAAACTCGACTCGAATTCGGTTTGTTTAATAAATCAGCTAACTAATCGTGAATACAAAATTAGGCTCGATTATTAAATGAGATATATTCATTTAAACTCGGTCGACTTGTGTAAGCTCGTATAAATTCATTTTTATTATTATTTTGATTTTGTAATTAGAATATCTTAAGTAAAGAGATTTTTTTTTTTTTTTTGTAAATATGACTAATTAAAGATTTCTTTTTTTTTAATTGTGTGCATTTGTTAGATCTTCAGTCTCTTTTTTCCTTTCCTATTTCTCCATTGAGCACTTCTTAATTTAATTTAAATGTTTGATAAATCATGTTTATTTATCGTTGATGTTCTATTATCTTTTTTTAATAATATTGACAGAAATTTAAAAAAAAAAAAATGCCAATATAAAATAGCTGCATTGTTTTTGAGCTATACTGAGTGATAAATTGGTTATAGGAAAAAACATTACTTTTATTTGTTCAAAGAACTTGGAGTACTATTAGAATAATTGATTTTTTTTTTTTTTTTTGTATATTAAACTTTAAAATTGGCTAAATACTTTTGCACTTTTTGATCCTTTTATGGTGAGTAACACATGTCGTTATATGATTTAATCTAACATGACAAAGTTCTGAACAAACTTCTATACGACATGGAGCTAATTACAAGTCGATGTACGAGATTGATTTTACATTTATTCATTAATTAAATCACAATGAATCATATGGTCATATATATATGGACCAATTCTGATTTATTATATAGAATTTCTATTATTATTATTGCACATATCACAAACACCGAAGACCATCAAGGGTAGTGGTTCAATGGCTCAAATGAAATCTCCAATGTGGTTAGGCATATACTAGGGTGTTGATTTGAATCTCCGCAATGTTGAATCCCCTCATATGTCTGATTAGTATTAGCCACCTTAGTTCGCATTGATGCTCTGGTGAGGCTGGGAAGGCTATGGCTCAGTCGGACTTGAGGGAGAGCCTGCGATTCCCACCATCTAGGCCCTTCTTGTGTGGCTTCCAACGGGTAGATGCTACTATGGTTACGCCCAAATAGAATAGACACAATTGGTCTCCATGGCCTATCCTTTTTTAATTAGAAAAAAAAAAAAAAAATCACAAACACCGAAGAAGCACCTTTAGTCCAAGCAAGTGTTATTTTAATCAAATCTATGGTTTAACATTGTTGCCGCTAGTGTCAGCAGTTGTGAACGAGGCAGCATTGGCTCCTGCTTCACTCTCTTTCAACGGTCCAACACCATTTGCATTCGAACCCGTTTGTGTCTCCGCTTCTTCTCTGAACTTCTTGTAGATGTCACCTTTGTAAAACTTCCTCGTCCGGAGCACCAAAACAATCGAAGCAAGGAAACCGAACAATGTCGTCCCTGTGATGATGATAAAAGCCATCTGATAACAGTGCGCGCCGGTGCACGTTAGCGCCTGCCCGGCCTTCCGAGTGACACCCAATGTTCTCATTTGCTTCACTGCCTCCTTATCATACAAACGACCGGCGACTCTCACATTGAGAATGTATGACCCGATCGGGCTCGCCACAGCGCCGAGATTGTACAAGGTGGAGTAATACTTGAGGCCGAAGATCTCGGAGATGATCGCGAAAACCAATGACCACTGTGCACCAAAGCAGAATCCAATGATGACCGAAGCAAAGTAGAGAGAATTTGGGACGGCGAAGGCGATCAAAATGTGTCCAATGGAACAGAAGAGGAGGACCAAAGTAAGCATTAATGGCCGAGGGAATTTGTATTTGACTAGTAAGATTTCGGAAACAAAACCAGACAAGGCTCGTCCGAGATAGTTCCAAATGCTCACGAGCGACACAAAGGTGGTGAGGCTGTCGGTCGGATAGCCTTGTGATTTACCTGTAAAATATAAATTAAATGATTAAATTTTTTATTTTTTGGGTGTGATGTTTGTTTTAATGAACAAAAACAGAACAAAAAGGCATATAGAAACAATTAATATAGCAAAATATAATTGCCTAAGTAGAAAACTCGAAGTTAATATCAAATTATAAGTCATACTTTTAATTGTTTGCAGAAGTGTTAAAAATGGAGGCTTATAGACAATATTGGTTATTTTACTCATATAAATTATTGGTAATTTGGTATATGCTAATGTTATCCAAACACTCAATTGATAGAAAATAAATAAATAAATTAACATGTTTTACCAACCGCCCTATACGATTTTAAAAAGTAGTAACTTTTAAAAATGCACTTAATGAAATCACAATCTCAAACGAGCCCTTATTCATTTTCTTAAAGTACATGCATTAGCTCAGCAAACTAGGGATCCAATTTCACAATTCTAGTTAAATGTTCTTTTTTTTTTTTGAGAATTCTTTATTATTTCTCCAACATTCATATATTTGAAAATTTGATTTTTTTATCGGTCATATTTTTTAAAATTTATCTTTTTCTAATTATCATATATATATATTCCTAACAATTATATTTTTCAAAATTCTTCTGTTTCCTAACCGTCATATGTATTCAATATAAATAAGACAATTTCCTTCCCAATTTTCATTCAACTCAACCAAAGTGTTTTTTTTCAGAGAGGAACGGAGAAATGAATATATATATATATATATATATATTATTATTATTTGGCTTCCCTGGTTTTAGCAATAGAATGCTTTTTAAATAATTAACCTTTTGGGAATAAATAGTAATCGAAAATTACCAATCTGCCCCAAGTTGTCAATGGCCGTCAATGTCCCGCCGAGACCAAAAGTTACGGCGACGAACAAAATGATCATGTCGATGCTGAAAAGTGCTTGAAAGATGGTGTAGTCTTCACCTCTGTCAGGCGGGTTGAATATGTTGCTCATGCAAGAATCTGGCTTCCGCTTCTTATAACTTGCTGAAGCTTCTGCAGCTGACGCCAATGGCTGCTCGATTAATACTGACGAATTTTCAGTTACTACTTTCACATCATCATTCAATTTCACCACATCCTCCTCCTTCCTCTTCAAAAGCTTCAGCTCTTCTCTTATAATAATGGCAACCGGGAGAAACAAAAACACAAGAACAACACAAGCGCTTCCAATATATGCAATCCTGGAAAACCGGAGCCGGTTTTGTATGATTATCAAAACCATGAGAAAACCGGCGAGGCCGAGAGAGATGTAGAGGAATTTATAGAAAACGTTGAGCTCGTTGGATTGTCGGACGGTTTTCATTATCCGAACCGTTCGGAGAAACACAAAGGAAACCGCCGCCGGAACCCAAGCAATTAGCAGAATCAGCGCCGCCGAGTTATTCCCATAGAGAGCGTGGTAGAGTTGCGTCATGATCGCGCCGCTTAGACCCACGAGTCCCTTCAGAAGTCCGATGACGCTGCCTCGGCTTTCTGGGAAGTTCTTGACGCACGTGACGAGAGCGCCGGTGTTGGCGAACGACTGCGAGTTGGCGCCGATGAATATGTACATGCACATTTGCCACACCCGGGGTTCGGCGATACGGCCGGTGACGGAGAGCCATATCATTAGGTAGCCGAACAGGTTCATGATCGCGCCGATTAATAAAACCACCCATGGCGGCGTTATCTCGTTGATAAGCCCGGAGAAGATTCCGAGGTTGCCGCCCATGTCCTTGAAGAAGCTCAGCAAGTTGAGTGTCGTTTGGTCATAGCCCAAGGATGTTTTGATGTCGTTTGAGTATAGGCCGAATATGTACGTTGAACCGGAGACCGACATGATTAACAACGACGCGAAGACCATGAACCATCGGCCTAGAATCACGCGCAAGCCGGAACTCTTCAAGCCTTTCCAACCGCCGCCGCCGCTGCCCTCTGCCACCGACATCTTGTTTGTGTGTGTGAGAAGGGGGTTTTTTTTCAGAAGTTCATCATGCAAATATTGTGGGTGTAAAAGTAAAAGGGATCTTTAGTTAAAGGGGGTTGGGGATCTGGGCAATGAGAAATAATTGAGTTTCAAATTGACTGGGAATTAAGTTGACTTGCAGTCCACATGGGAGGAAGGAATGGACGGTGAGGTTTGTAAAAGAGGGTAAGAATAAATATAGAGTGGGCAGCATGGTTGAAAGAAATGTGCAACTATTATGACATATGTGAAAAGGAAATGACAGGCACTATTCAATGATACGTAGCAACTTCTGTTTGATCATCACTGCCAAAAAGGAAGAAAAAAAAAAAAAAAGGGGGGGAAATTCACTTTGCCCCCTGAAGTTTAAAAATTAGCAATGTACTCCTCTAATGTTTCAAAAATTTTCAATTCAAACCCTCCGTTATTAATTTCCGTCTAATTGGACAGAAATCATCCCACGTGGGATTTTAGTGCCCTCTATTCCAATTTTGCTCTCATTAAAACCTGTTAGTTCTTGTGTTGACTTAATTCAGTTCCAAAATGCAGAGGCTACTGTTTACGGGCTCAAACACTAATATAAAATGCTCAGAATCCAATCTCCACCATTCATAATGTAGATTCATGTGTTATGAACGTCCCTGTAAAATTTCATCTCAATCGGACTACAAACGCCCATCAATCGGAGCTTTTAATCAAGACTGGACAGCATTTCCAAAATGCTGATTGCATGCCCGGTCCGGACCACCCTTCCTCGGTCCGGACCACCCTTCCTCGGTTCGGACCGCATTTCCAGAAACTAAAATTTTGCTCCACAAGGCCCTGTCCGGACACCCCGTAAGTTTTAGGCTAAAAACATGATTTTAAGTGGGTTAGGTCTAGGGTTTTGTTGGGGGTATATATACATCATTATAGAAGAGAGAGGCACGAATTTTCACCCCCAGAGAGTTCGTCGGAGGCTGTGCTAAGAGAGATCATATGTGGTGAGCGTTAAATTGAATCTCTTAGAGTTTTAATTATTCCTTTGATAAATCTATAGTTGAGAAGTCTATCGGAAGAGTCCGGTAAAGGAGAATCACGTTGAAGAAGATTGTGAACAAGGAGACGAGTTGTAAGCTTGTCGATCTTACAGAGACAAGGTCTTGCAAAGGGTTGTAAGTGTTCCTAGTGTCTGTAATCTCTAGATAATCTTTTGATAGTGATTTTCTGGGTTTGGCTGCCCCGGAGAGGTTTTACTTTTAGATCGGTTTCTAAAAGGTTTCCTCTTCGTAACCAAAATATATGTGTCTACCTCTTTATTGCTTTATATATTTTGGGTGATTGAATTGTTTATTGCTTCATAGTATTAATTCCGCATAAATTGTGTTAAACAAGTTTTCGGAGTCGGCATAGCGTTTTTCAAAACCTATGAAATTGAGGATAATTACGTAATTTCATAGATTTTAATGAGAGCAAAATTAGAATAGATGGCATCAAAATTCCACGTGAGACGCACGTGAGATGATTTCTGTCCAATTAGACGGAAATTAGTAACAGAGGGTCTGAATTGAAAATTTTTGAAATATTAAGGGGGTACATTGCCAATTTTTAAACATTGGGGTTCAAATTGAAAAACTCCTGAAACTTCAGGGGGTAAAGTGAATTTAACCCAAAAAAAAAAAAATACATATACCATTCCATTGTCAATGTGGTCCGTTTCTCCTAAACTTTCCAACAATGTCGATGTACAACCCTCAAAATGCAAAGAAAACAAAGATGAAAGTAGCTCTAAAAAATCTTCAATAAGACAAAATATTCTTATAAATTTGAAACTTAAAAACAGAAACTAAAAATGTGCAACTAATATGACATAGGCAAATGCTTTTTGGCATTCTCCTCACCATTTCCTCTCTCTTGAATTTTTTATTTTTTATTTTTTTGAAAAAAATCAAGATTTTAAAAGAGGGAAGTTGGTGGGGGAGATGGTGAGGAGAATGTATTATAGCAAATCTCTATGACATATGTGAAAAGAAAATGACAGGCATTATTAAATGATGAGTAATGCTATGAATTATTATTTTTTTATACTCTTAAAATTGATGTGACTATTAAATTTTAGATGAATCATACTTCAATTTTGATCTAATGGTGATTTTGAAAGCCACATCAACTTTAAGATGATAAAAAGACACGGCCAAAATTCTAGGAAAAAGGAAGCAAAAAAAAAAAAGAAAAAGAAGAAGAAGAAGTACACATACCATTTTATTATCATTGTCATCGGTTTTGAATCCCCTAAACTATACAAACTATACAACAATGTCAATGTGCGTCCCAAAGGCAAAAAACAAAGATGAAAATAACTCTAAAAACTCTTCAATAAGACAAAAACATAAACTAAAAAAAAAAAAAAAAGGTACACATACCATTTTGTTGTCAATGTCGTCTGTTTCCCTAAACTACCCAACAATGTTAGTAAATTAAACAGAGATTTACCCCCAAAAAAATTATAACAAGTTAGGCATTGATGACCCTTTGAGAGAGATAACCAAAAAAACCCATCTTAGTCAACAATCATTTAATATCCACGCCACGCTACATACGCAAAAACGCATCAATTGTTTGCAACTCATAAGAATTATAACCAAAAAAAACCCAGAATGTACATCTCTCAAAGGCCCAAAAAAAATGACAAATAAAAAAAATTCAATAAGACGATATTCTTATCAATTTGGAACATAAAAATACAAACTAAAAAAAATTAAAAAAAAAAAAAAAAGGAAAAGAAATTTAAATAACGAAGGGGGTTTCATTTTTTTTTAAAAATAGTATTTTTTAATAATTTGAAGAATTTTTTAAAAAAGCTTTATCGATGGTATTTTTGTCATTGGAGAGACATTGACATTATTTAATAGTTTATGGAGGATATTGACACAATTGATAGTTTGGAAAGAAAGGACATTGATGATGAAGTGCTAATTTTAGGAGAGTATATATATTTTTGTCTAAAAAATAATCTAAAAATGTGTTTCAGACGGAGAGACAAGAAGGAAAGTATACGAATAAATGATTAATTTCTTAGTATGGTTCCGAACAAAAACTTAATTAGTGTGTTCAATTGGCGATAGCATATATGTTTTGCATCACAAAGTGAGGTGAGTTGAGCATCAATTCAAGAAGGGTAAGTATAGTTTCTACATTTTCAACCCATAATTTTTTAAAAAAAATTATTGTTTTTAAGCGATACATTTTATTTTATTTGGTTTAAAATTACACGTTTTAGCCTGCAAAATCGCAATACCAAACACTCTTCATAATGATTTTTCATGTGTTGCGTAAACTACATCAGTCTAAAATTCAAAATTACAAATCAAAATACAGCAATTCAACACAATGTTTATCTTAATTAAGAATGTTGGATTTTATCTTAGTAGGTAATTGAGTTGAAAATTGTAATATATTAAGATTTTATATCTTTTCTCTTATTTATATTTTGTTAACAGTACTGCATAAATAGTAATTTTATTTTTATATATTAATTTAATCTTCAATCTTAATATATTTCTCATTCATATTTTCACTTTCTTCATTAAAATTCTTTATTCGGTATATATATATGGTTTTTTTTTTTTTTTTTTTTAAGGTGTTGAGATTTTTTTGTTAGATAGGAGCTTCGTTCATATCCATATGTATTAAAGTAGATTTCATTCGTGAGGAGTCAACAAAGGTAATATGAATATCTCTTGAATTGTACTTTTTTGTCTGTTTTCAATTGAATCGTATTACATTGGCAATGTTTTTTATTGGCTTAATATTCTACTATTCTTATTACTCAGATTTTTTTTTAAAAAATATTATTAGCTAAAAAAAAAGTTCTTAGGCTCCCAAGTTCCAAACCATTCTTCTCTTATGGATTTTGTGTTTACTGCCCAAAAGATTTGATGAGTAATGCTACAAGTTTCTCTTGAATTCCTTCAAGAATGATATGGCTATTAAATTTATTATTGTTCTTATGATTAATTATTATTGAATTGATCAAATTGTGAATTTAATAGTCACATTATTTTTTGAAGGGATTCAAAAAAAGACATAAGAAAGACTTGTAGAATTATTTAGATTTGATTGAAAGAAAAAAGTAGCTGAATTTTTATTTAATTATTTATTTTTATAAGTAAGCAATTTGTCTTTTTAATTGGGATTTGAGAATCATAAACAACGGCAGTTGGGAAGGCGGAAAGCGTGGATCCCGGTCCACCTCACTATCAACAGCAAGTGCAACAAATGCACGTGTAAGGATAACGCCAGGACAAGGAGATGGCCCACATGCTTTAATTAGCTTAGATTTTAATAAAATCGATCAAAAAAGCACGCAAATTGAGTGCATGCGTATTATACAACAACTTTCCTTTCTTACCTGTCAGCCAATTATAAACTCAACGGGACAGAATTATGGATCCGGATCCAGGCTATTCCTTCAAAATTACCAGCCGATTTTTTTTTTTTTTTTTTTTTGTTAATTTCAACCATCGAATCCCATCCAATTGTCTAACTATCGACACATATGTTTCACTCAAAAATAATAATAAAATATTATTTATATTTTAAAAAATAATTAAAAAATTAATTTAATAATATAAGATGGTTCGCTACCCCCATTTTTCCTATAAAAGATGGCCAGCTACCTCCAACCAATCCTTGGGGGTGACCGACACCACCCCCTAGGACCCTAAAAGGTGGTTCGGCCACCCCTATAGCTAAACTTAAAACAAATTTTTTTGAGTTTAGCTCTAAAGGGTGGTTCAGGCTCAAGCATCACCCCAAGAATCGGTTAAGGGTGGCTGGCGCCACTCCCATGGCTGCGATGGGGTGGCCAGCCCCCCCCCCCATGAGAAAAATGAGGTAGCCAACCACCTTGCATTATTTTTTTAATTTTTTATTATTTTATTTTTAAAATATAAATAATATTTTATTATAAGTAATTTTGAAGGAATAGCCGAAGATCCTCGTCACAGAATTATAGGTAAGGGCATTGAGGGCAAATCATTGCTATGGATTTTTTGGCCGTCTTTTCCTCAATATTGGAAGCAAATTTTGGTATAATATATTTTCACTTTCCGACCAAAAATTTTGGTTGTCTTTTCATGTTGACGTCTGATAGAACTTTAAAGGCCCTTCTTTTTATTTTATTTTAAATTTTTTTTTTCTGTGCTTGGCAAGTCAATGTCACCCACAAACTACGTGTACCCTTTCCATCCATGAAAGCCTTAGTTTAAACTTTAATTCCCTATATTTGCAATAAAATATCAGCTCAAAAAGAAAGTTTTTTTTTTTTTTTTTTTTAATTTTTTTATTCAAAGCAAGAGAGGAGAAAAAGGGAAATAATAAAAAAAAAAAATTTGAAAAAAAAAAAAGCAACTCTTTATTACATAATTTGATGGTACTCAGTTTTCGGCAATCGGTTAGTGACCATATCTCATAAATCGAAGGTTATTAATTCAGAATTTTTTACCTCTATTTTTCTCTCTTTATATGCAAGGATGAAACTAGGAAGTTCTATTGACAGTAGCTAAAATATAAATGATAAATATATTAAAATAAGTGACCAAAGAATGAATAACAAATATATTAATGTTAAATATTAAATCAACATATAAAAAATAAAATAAGTATCCATTCAATGTTAAGAAAATAAAATATACAAAATAATTGTTTCTTAAAATATTTAAATTTTCAATTCAATCACATATTAAAATGGAACTCGACGTTCCAAACAAAAAAATAGATTAGAGACACTAGACTAATGTTGTAAGTCGGTCAAGAATTCTACTATTGGTGCTAGGAAAGAATTGGGATTTTGGGAGGCAATGAGGCAAACTTGACTCATCTCAATATGAAAGAGTTAGGGCATTTTAATTCATGGGTTTGTGACGTAATGGTTATATGTATTTTCTTGTTTGATAGGCCCAATTCTTTCTTAAAAATTCTAGACTATTTTTTATGGGTGAAGACTAGGCAAAATATTATTGGATTGCTTTTCTTTTTTTTAGCGAGGGGCCATGTTACTAAATTTTGTCTAAAAACAAAATTTAAAAATATATTTAATAAAATATTATAAAACCATGGCCGGCCCGACTGTAAGCACTTCCATCACTGCTTATACGGACATGTCCAAAAAAAAAAAAAACTTGATAGTCATCAATTATGGGCTAAATTTTTTTACAAATTGGGTTATAAGAAAATTTGTCTAATTGAATCTCTATAAATGTTATGTGTCCTTTATCGTTTAAGAAGTACATGGCTTTTTCATATGCTTTTAATATTTCTGTTATACGTTTCATTTGGCCTTTTAAGTAACCAAGAGTGAAATTAAAACAAAGTTAAAATTGTTTTTTTTTTTTTTTTTTCTTTTCTAATGAGTTTTTTCTTTTTAATTATTTTTCTAAAAGGGTATAACGGGGTGACCAGACGTGACTTCTACACTTGCCCACAAACCGAGGTAATTTATACATGACATGCCCACTAAATCATAACTCTCCAAGATTGACAACGAGTCCATCTCATCTCCTATCATCAACCACCCAAGATAATGCAAATTAATGTTAGCTTGAATATTGTTGTAGATAAACAATCATTTGAATTTTGTATTTGTATTTCAAATAATCCTAGCTTAGCTACACATCTTCAATACAGTGAACTCAAATCTGATTACACTAATCAGATATAAAAATTCTTATTACAAAAGCTTGATTACGAAAAATTAATCTGAGATCACTAAACCGCCGCCGCACTGGTAATATTTTATAATGAGTTAAAAGTGTTATACAAAGCGTTGCAAGTTGTATGATGACCATAAAAACGTAGTACAAGATAAGTTAAAATAAAATCGAGCACAAAAACAAAAAACTGCGTTTGTGGTCAAGTAGGGTTCTACGGTCCCATTGAAAAGGTGGGATCAACTTTGGATTTCAATGCAAATCAAGCTTGCTGACTACTATCTTTTCTTATGGTTTGATCCCATTTTAAGGCTTTCATTTATATTTTTTAATATATATATTTTATGAAGATAGTTCGTGCTTTAGGCCCCATTTGTTTGGATATAAACCAATTTCAGCTAAAAATATTTTTTTGGTGATTAGCTCGTACCAAGAATTAACAAATATTTTTGTATATTTCCATTCAATCATATTAACTAATAAATATAAAATTTTATTCACAACATAAAAACATTATATAAAGCAACTAAAAAAAATCAACCTAAAAATTATGTTTAAATAAAATATATTGATTAGCAATGATCATTTATTTTTGGGAAAGTTTATAATAAATCTATGAGTCAACGCATGAAAACATGGGTGTACAGAGCATAAGATTTCATTTTTCACCGCTTGGACAAAATGGTTCGTTTTGGAATGGATGGACGGACGTTAGGAATTTGGGAGACAATGTAATAGAAGGGTTTAAGACACCTTTTCAATTGACTCAGTGAATTAAAATTGAAAAAAAAAAAAAAAAAAAAAAACATTGAGGGTGTTTTTAATTTTCATGCGTTGACTCGGGGATTTATACTTTCCCTATATTTTTCTATAATCCGAGGAGCTGCGACAAGACAAAAAAAATAAAAAAAATAGTGAAAAGGAGCCACTGAGAGCAAGAATATAAGAATAAAAGGCCTTGGGAGGTGGAATTGAAATCCAGTGCAATTATCTGCTTATATTATTTGCAATTTTGGCAAACAATTGTGAGAAAGCGATGTTAAGGCCCACCTGCACAAGTAGGTGTTCGGGCAACTCGAGACTTATTTGAACAGGTAAATCCTATAAAATAGACTCTCTCACAATTGCCTGTTCGAAGATGTAGGAGTGAAGAAATGATTTACGTGTGTAAGAAGCATAAACACCTCATAAATATTATTTTCTTTAATAAACTGAAAACATTTTCAAATTTACCAATAAATTAGGCAGTGCCAAAAACTCAAAAGTAGAAAATAACCTTTTGCCATACAACATTTTATAGGACCTAGACTTTGTTAACTAAATATATCTTTATATATCTCTACCAATTTGCTAAAAGAATTTTTTCTTTTTTTCTTTTTTCTTCTAATAACATCCTCCCAATTTTTTTCTGCTCCTCATGACTATCCTTTCTCTCCTCTCTCAACAGGCTTCGACCACCTCCATGGTCGTGACTCTCAAGCTCCATGACCATGGTCGATTGAGAGAGGAGAGAAAGCAAGGTAGAGAGGGAAAAGAAGAAAGAGGAAAGAGGAGAGATAATGGGTATCTGTAGAAAAGAGAAATAAAAAATTGAAAGAAATATAGACGTAGATCCATAGAAATATTGAGACAGAATGAAGCCAAAGCACATGATAGGAGTTGGATAATATCTCATGAAAGAAATGTATGAGGCTCAGATATATGTTATTTTTCTCGTATTCCATTTAGGTACACTTGTGGGAGTGGAGGGTGCAGGATCAACCCCATCATAGTGGTGGTTTTGAGTGATTTCAACGATCAAATTGATGGTGCTGGTTTGTGGAGAAGCAAATCCCAAACTGAATCCATTGCTGGGCCTGGACGACAAACAAATCACATGGACACTAACGATTGTCCATCGCTTGCCTGTCACCTGCTCGCTTTCTTTCTCTCACCCAACCCATTCACACCTATTACATCAAGAGATTTTATAAAAACCACACTTTGTTTAAATTATTATTCGTTTAAAATAAAATTAAGGGCTGATTGATAGTGTCAATGGAAGAAAAATGTGATAAAGTATTATATATATATATATATATATATGGTCTTTTGGCCAAGAAAAATGCTAAAAATTATATTTTTATTCCACAATACTAACATAACAGTCTCAGCCAATCATTATTTATTTATTTTTTGATTAATAATGACTAATTGATTGGGACTGTCATGTAAGTATTGTGAGATAATTGTCCCCAATGAGTAGCTCAATTGGCTGTGAACCACGCCTCATAAAGCGGAGGTCACTAGTTCGAATCCCCCCTCCCTCTTCCCTTGTGTGGACATGTCAAAAAAAAAAAAAAAGTATTGTGAGATAATTGTGAAATAAATTATTTTTTTTTTCTAACATTACTCCTTATCTAGGCATTTATGATTAACCTCGAACCTTTTTGGCATAGATTCCATCCCACACCACACTTCTATCTTACTTGGTTGATGTAAGTCTGACAATCATCTCTTAGATGAACCCTTATCTTTAAAAAAATAATAATAAAATAAAATAAATAAATAAATAAATGATGATAGTCTAACATTAGCAAAGTAGAATATTGAGGACGAGAAAATACGAGGAACGGACAACGCATGAATCATAATATTGAGGACGAGGAAATCATGACAACAAACATGACATTCTAGAGTAAAGATCCCTTTTACGGTATTGGATTGAGGAATCATAGGACTACTAAGGAAGGCTGAGAAGGGAAGTGAGTCTCCAGAAAGAAGGGAGCACTGATTTGGGAAAGAAAAATAAGGGTTGTCACTTGATTTATAAGAAATAATGACACATTTGGTACACGGAATGGTCGGAAATCAAAATTTCAAATTGTGTTTTAATAGGTTGTCAGTCAAGTTGGGTTGGGTCGAAGAACCGACAGCTGACTTGACGGCCGTCAATTATTGACATCAACAACCAAAATAATGAATTAATCATATTTTTTGCCAACCTTTCCTTCAAGGCAGAGTAAAGAATGCAGTCAAAAGAAGGGTTGCTTCCAACAGCTCCCCACACTCTCTAGGTTGTACCTCCCCACGTTACCGTGTAAAGCTTCCCTACTCCGATGAGCCACCCACCTTCCTCCTCCCCTCTGATTCTTCCTTCTTCTTTCTTCTTTCCCTTTTTCTTTTCTTCATCTCCCCATTTTCTTTTTCTCTTCTTCTTCCTCCTCTCCTTTCCTTCCCCCGCCCGCCCTTGTCTCCACCTATTTTGGTGCTTCGGACAATAAATTAGCTGAGGTGATTTCCAGAAGTTCAGAAGAATAAAAGCAACTGGAAGTAAGATGACATCATTGGAGCAGAAGAAAATTTCGAAAACATGTCACTCCACCACTAGTACTGCCCTCTTGATGCTGTGACCTCACAAGCATTAAGTTCCCTTTCGTCTTCCAAATTGCAAGTAAAGCTCCCCATTTTCCCTACAACTGCCTTCTATTCCTTCGCATCTTTATTCAGTCATGGATCCTAACCTTTCAGTTACAATCTATCAACTCACTCTAACTGAACGATTGGGATTCAAATTCCATCTATAGAAATGGTGACTATTGGAGTGCAGAAGAAATGAGGAGCCAGAGCCGGTAGTTGAGATGATTTGCAAACATTCTTTAAAACCTCACATCTTGAAATTAGTTAAAACATAGAAGCAAGCAAGAGAACATTATTAGGTAGCATCCACCAATCTCACAACTACAGACTATCCCCCTCAAATGAACCTGAATAATAGGTTGTGTAAATAGCATTTACTAGTGATATAAAACAGAACCTGTCTCAATACCTATCATATGATGGACGACCACCTGCACTAGGACGATCATAAGGACCAACTCTCTCCCTATAGCTCCCCCCGTCATAACGGCCAGGCCTTCCACTTCCAAACCTGTTGCCACGACCTCTTAGGCCTCCGTTCCTGTCATAACCTTTGTCTTTGCCATATCCACTGTGAGGTGCCCGATCCATATATCTCTCACCTGCAAAGCGATCACCGCCAGGTGTGTATCTTTCATGGCTATAATGATCACGGCTATCATAGCTGTCCTCTTTGCTATCCATACGATCCCTGTCCCCATAGCGTCCCCCATCATAACGGTCATCATAGCGATCTAACCCAAAGCGATCTCCACGGCTACCACCTCCACCAAAGCTAGAATTTGAAAAGGGCCGACCACCACTCCCTCTACCACCATCAACTGAAGGACATTCACGGGCAAAGTGTCCTGGACGACCACATTTGAAGCAGTCAGAACGCCCTGCTGATCTGTCTCCACTCCTGTAACTGTCCCTGCCACCAGATATATGGTCCCTTTCGTATTCATAACCTGGACCTTGACCACCCATTTTCGGTTTCGCCTTGTTCACTGAGATGACGTGACCATCTAACTCCCGCCCATCCATATCCCTGATAGCCTCATCCATAGCTCGACGATCAGCAAAGGTAACAAATCCAAATCCACGAGGACGACCAGTATCCCTGTCCACCACGACCTATACAGACACCAAACATTAGTCCAGTTATGACATTAGAACAAATACCTGACCCATGTTCAGTAATGTCAGTCCAACAGCAAAATGGATCAATACAATCGGAAGAGAGTTGTTGAGAATTCTATGTTTCATGATTGGCAACATAAGCATGCCTCGTTTGCAGGGGGCATATACTCTAATGAGAGCAACACTGTTAAAGCATGCAGCGAGAGACAGATTAAAACTGCAAGTGAGAGGATCTTAAATATTTTAACCATAGCACTTTATGCTTCTTCATTTTGAATGTCACATACATACGTTACTAGGGCAATTTCATAGCATAAGTATTTCAACAGCATGGGAGTCGCAAGAATCAGCCAGAAATACCTCCATTAATTTTCTGCTCATGTGCACAAATCACAATCAAGAACAAAAGATCATCTAATTAAAAAACCCAACTCAGATGCACTCTTTCAAAGTGAATTTACCTTTACACACTACTTTTGATAACAAATGCAGCATCGCTAGCTCATTGTTCATTCACCATAATATGCCTCACTAAGACAGAGGCATCAAAACAGATAGAAAGAGTTTCAAATCTAGAGCAATTTGAGTATTACAACTCCCACTCTTATACACTGTCAAAATTCATGAGAATGTTCTCAACAGCATGTGTAGGCACACCCCGCCATTGCTGATCTTACTGGTTGGTTTCCCGGCTCCAGGTTAGGTTTTATCTTCATTTTCTGGCACCTTTGGTTCTTGGCTGGTCGAGATGGCCTCTTCTAGTTGGTTCCACATTGAGGCTAAGTCTTTTGAATTTGTTTGTGTGGAGGAGGTCTCGGTTTTACGGGTGTATGAAAGAAGTAGAAGGCTCGTTCAACCAATATCAATGGGGAAGGTCACTGTGTCATGGTTGCTAGACACCATGAGGTCTATCCTTCCGGCAGAGAGCTCAAACAAATTCGTGAAGTCTTTGAGGGTGGGGGTTAAAGCTTTCATTGCTCAATGTAGTTCGAATCGTTTTGGTTGTTTTGTTGTTGTCATGGAGTACAGCGGTGACGGTAGATGAGGTTTTGTGATTTTTTTGGAAGGAAGAGGGGGTAGGGGATGGTCAGGATTTGCGCTTGAGCTGCGGAGATTCCTTGAAGCCTTCCAGACACCTTATGATGGTGGAAAAAGGCCTTTGGTGCCAGTAACATGTTAGCTGGCCAAGGTGGTTGATAAGCGGTTGTTTGTGAAGGTTGTGGCTGGACAGAGGCAGCATGGAGGAAGCTCCAGCAGTCACAATGCTTCAGTGCTGAAAACCCAGAGCAACAACTGTCAGGAGGCGTACAGGGACATGAGTGGTAGTGGTAAAGACGTGCATGGTAGCAGCGAAAGCTCTGCTGATCATGTCAGCACTGCAAAGGAGGTGTGTGTTTGTGGCAAGGACACTAGTACCGTACTTCAAGCCTTGAGGAAACAGCTGAAAGATTTGAGACTGGAGCTTGATGGGTCGAAGAAGGTTGAAAGCCCTTGGTGGGCTGTGGTAATCAACACGAAGCCCATCCCTTCAGGAGGGGCCCAACCTGCTCAAGTTTTAAAGTTCGCTGGTATTGGGCCAAGCAAAGAATGGTTCTATAAAGGGAAAAAGCTCTTCTTTTTTTCCTGATGGCCACAAACTAATAAATTGGTCAGGCCCAGCTTAAAACCCACATTTAAGTGGGTGGTAAAAAGACAGGTCAGGACCAGTCTATCTCAAGCGATGATTTTTGTGCAGGTCTGGCTTCTGCGGGCGTGGGTGTGTGTTCAGATCAGCTCACAATCCCTCCATTAGCCCTGCTGCAAAGCCACGTCAACAATGGCACCCTTCGAAAGGGGAGTCAGGATGCTGCGAGTGGCAGAGTAGTAGAGAACCCTACCGCCAGCGACTCTCAGTCATCAGCACCGTCTTGGGGCACGCAGTCGTGGCACCTCCATCAGTCCTTTAGCCATATTGCTGTGGGCAATATGGCTGAGTGGGATGTCTGCAATCTGGAGCCCCTCTCGATGGTGTAGAGCCCAATTTCAAAAGCTCGTAGTGTGTCCCAAATCAAGAGATCTCCAACGCCAACAAGATTGCAAACATCAAGCATTTGAGTCATGGAGGTTTGGCGGCAGAAGCAAATGCTTCTCTTCTGATGTGAGGGATACCAGGTCCTCGGGTGTGGGTCTTCCTACAGGTAATAATAGTGTTTATTCTTTGTTGGATTCTCGGGCGGGTAGTGCTGGATGCCCTTTTTTTGAGGATTCATGTTGGTCGATTGTTCTAAGGGAGGGGAAAAGGGTTGTTGTAACTGGTTTTTTGGGTATGCCATGAGATAAATTTGAAAAAGAGATCATGGTCGCTTCTATTGAAGCTAGCTGCAACAAGGATGTCCTGAGCAAGGGTTCTCCTCCTAGATCTTCTCAGTTGACTCCTAAAGGTAGCAAAGAGTTGAAAAGGCTAGATTGCTCCATTAATTATGCCTCTAAATGATCTACGTCCAAGTCTGGCAGTAGAAGAGGGTGGGTGTCTTTTGTTGCTTTATGAAGCCGAAAATCACTTCTTGGAATGTGAGAGGACTAAATGAAGTCAATAAACATATGCATATTAGAAATCTCCTCAAGATGTGGATGCCTGACATTGTGACTTTACAGGAGACTAAATTGGAGCAGTTGCCCAAGAGTATTGTGCAAAGCTTGTGGGGCGTGCAAAATCTAGATTGGTGCAATTGGATTCTAGAGGGGCATCATGTGGTATTTTAGTGATATGAGATAGAAGAGTAGTGGAAAAAATTGAAGAATGCATGGATAACTATACAATGGTGGTTAAATTCAGGAGCATTAGCAATCAGTTTGAGTGGACATTCGCCAATGTCTATGGCCCTAATTCAGATGTTGATTGCCGGTTGTTATGGGAGGAGATAGTGGGTTTGAGTAGTTGGTATTTGCCTAGGTGGATTGAGGGCGATTTTAACATGACCCGCTTTCCTAGTGAGTGATCAGGAGAGGGCAGCTTCTCTCTCACTATGGAAGAGTTCTCAAACTTTATCTTTGAGCAAGGTCTTATGAATATCCCCCCTCCAGGGTGGGAATTTCACATGGCCTTATAATAGGAATTCTCCTTTGTGGTCTAAAATCAACAAGTTTCCCATCTCTCCAGAGTAGATTACCTAGAGTTCTCTCAAATCACTTTCCTATTCTTCTTGATTGTGGCATTTTTCAAAGGGGCAGAAGTTATTTTAAATTTAAAAACATGCTGCTGAAAACAGAAGGCTTCGCTGAGAAGGTGAGGTACTAATGGTCTTCATACTGTTTTCATGGCTGCTCTACGCTTCGTTTTGGCTCAAAAATTAATAGCTCTGAAACCTTACCAAAAAAACGTGGAATTATACGGAGTTTGGTAATTTGGAGAAGAACAAAAGGGCTCTTCTAGATGATTTAAAAGGGCTGGATGGAATTGAAGAACAGAGACCACTTTCTAGTGAGGATATATTGAGTAAGGAAGCAGCTACAATTGAGCTGGAGAAGATTATTCTTTTGGAGGAGAGCTGGAGGAAAAAGTCGATGGTGTTGTGGTTAAGAGAGGGGGGAAAAATACCAAGTTCTTCAATCGGGTGGCTAGTTCTAATAGAAAACGTAACACCATAGAGAATTTGGTTATCAATGGAGACATCTCTTCTAATCTGGATTAAGTTAGGATTATATAATCAAATTTTTCATTAAGCTGTACACCGTGAACAAAAATTGGCTGCCAAACTTGGATGGTCTTCCTTTCCAGTCTATTAGTAAGGAAGAGGTAGCTTGGGTGGAGCAAGCTTTCAAGGAAAGGGAAGTTTTCAAAGTGATGAAAGTTTTGAACAGGGATAAGACTTCAAGTCCAGAAAATTTCTCTATGGATTTCGTAACATATCATTCGTAACCAAACTTAATTAAAACTCATAGCTACTTGAAACCACAAAAAATAAATATATCATTCTCTTTTTGATAAGTACAAAAAATAAACTTATCATATTGAAGATTTTTGTAAGTCTATGTCATCACAAGCATCTCACTATTGTTTAAATAATAATAATCCATCCAATTGTTCAAAGAACCAGAATCTTCTACACAAGGCAGAACTGTACAAAATCTTCAAGAAAATGTTAGTTGAACACAGGGCTGAGCACTGAAAAGTTAATACCTACATACATAAAAAAACAAAAAACCCCTCCTATGACGTATATATCGGTATTTGGCAAACATTCTGGTGCATCGTCTATACTTATATTAATCTACATTCAGTTTTTTAATTTCATTATCCAAGTCAAACATTGCTTTTAAGGCATTCAAGGATCCTTCCACCAAAAATAAAATATGGCAGACAAGAAAAACCACAGGCAGGCAGGTGTCATAGTATAGTTGCAATCTACAATCACAACATGCTATCAAAACAACAATTCAACTGTAGATCGACATACTCTTCAGCAAGAAATCTTAGAACAAACATATCGGGTGTGTTTGGGAAAGCTTTTTCTTATTTTTGCTTTGTGCGAATAGTAATAAGAATTGGTTGATGTGATATAAAGGCGAAAGGACTTTTGAATTTGTTGAGAGAAAAGTGAAGAAAATTGTTTGGTAATGTGAAGAAAGGTGTTCCAACTTTTTTGAAAGAAATGAAAAAGGAGAGAGAGGGCTTGGGTTTTGCCAAACACAACCATCGAACTGTAATGTTATATTGAAAATGAGTCATGCCAACGCTAAAAAGAAAAGTCTCTAAAGAAAAAATGTGCAACTAAAAAAGATAGAAGTTATAGGAAACACATGCACACACTAAAGCGCCAATCTCAAAACAATCTTCTGGAAGACAAATTCACAATAGCAAAAAACTTAGTTCAGCACCCTAGCAATAGTATGAGATTAATCCATAGGGATGTCATTAAATGCAATCAAGAAATTACCGAGATGCATATTAGAATGCAAACTAGACCCTAGTGAAAGATAAATACAGAGTGGAAAATGAGTCACAATCCCACAACACCCAACCTTGGGACAAATTTTTAAAGAAAGCTAGAACTGCATGGTTGAATCAATAAAGCACCCAAAAAGATGCCTGGAATGTGGCATATTCATGCTGACAACTAATGAGCTAAGTGCATCCACAATGGATCCTTTAAAATTTTCTTCAAATTTTGAAGAATAACCCCACTTTTTCAATTTTGAAAAACCACTTTTGAAAAACACTCTACATCCCATTTTTTATTTTGGAGAATGACTCGTTTTTTTACTCTTTCTTTATTTTGGGGAATGGATCCTGTAGAATGGGGAATCATCAATCATGGAGAGATGAGAGGAGAGATGAGAGGAAGTTTAATTTTTTGTTAGGTTAAGAAAAAGAGAAATTAATAAAATATGGGATAAAAGATGACAGTGATCCTTCATATATGAATGATAACTGTAGTATATCCATTTTAAAAGGATGTGAAAAAATCAGATGGGGAGTGGATTTAAGACGTGGCCCTTTAAAATTTGAAGAAAATGGCTCTTTTTGAGCAGATGCTCTAAAAGAGTACCAAAATATGGAGCAAAACAATCTTGCAGTTGGAATTGCACACTAATAACCCATTCTTAAAATCTCAAAGAAAATAAAGTAGCCCTTTTCTTGTAATCAACAAAGAAAGCAAGCACAATCCCTTAAGTTGACTTAAACATTATCCACATATACAAGCTCTAAAATCACCAACATGTGTCATAAAGCACCAAACAAATAATTAACAGCGAATAAAAGATAGCAATTCAAGGGAGAGAGAGAAAAAAAGCGTAAAATTTGATTCCACAAAAATGAAATTGTGATTTTACACAACCCCAAGTTCCATTGAGAAATTATAATTACGAACAAACAATTTAAAAAAAAAAAAATTAAAAATTGGGATGCATACCAAAGCTTCAACAACTTTGCCGTAGACACTAAAAGCAGCTTCAAGGTGTTTGTCCGTGGTCTCCCACGCCAAGCCTCCTACGAATATGCGATTGTCTTCCCTCGCAGCCATCTAATTATCAATTTCAAATTATAATAAACAACCACATAATTTGAAACACAAAGAGAAAACTGAAAGACAATGTTAGATAATAAACCTTAACAGAGGAAGAGCAGAGACGACTGAGGTTTACAGCTTCCTTGGCTGTCTGCCAGGGGTAGGTGCTGTACGAGGAAGCTTTTGTGCGAGAAACCCTAACGTAACCGTCAACGGTGAGATTCGGCTTCGCATAGAAGATTGATAAACATCTGCTGCTGGATATTTTGAAGGATCACGATCTGTTTTCACTTTCGGCAATAAATCGGGCGCGTTTGGTCTCGCGCTTTTTATGGCTGAGAGACAATTTTTTCTTTTCCCTTTTTTTTTTTTTCTTTACTTATATACTTTATTATTCTTTCCTGGTAAATTCTAAATACCTCCCTTTCAAATCACGAAAAGGAATTGACTCGAAAAAAATAAAAAACAAAAAGGGAAAAAAAAAATGGTAAAGTTCACTTAATTTCTTCAAATTACCACTTAAATAACAATATATCCCCTAAACTATTAATTATAATAATTTACCCCCCAAACTATCAAAATAATGACAATATACCCCTCCAATGCTAGCAAAATTATAAAATCACCCTTATAAAATTTTCAATAAGACAAAAATACCCTTAAAATTTTAAAAAAAAAATAAATTTTAATATTTTTGTTTTTATTTTAGTAAGAGTAATTTTGTTATTTTGTTAAAATTTGAGGTATATTGTCATTGTTTTGGTAGTTTGTGGGGTAAATTATCGCAATTCATAGTTTGGAAAGTAGATTATCATTTTGGTAGTAATTTGAGAGGGTTAAGTGGACTTTACCAAAAAAAAAAAAATCACAAAAAGGAATTCGACAAATAACAATAATAAAGATAAATAAACAATAATACTAATTATACAGCTTAGATTACTTATCGCACTCATTTTATACTAATTGTTGTGGTTTATTTTGAGTAATTTTTCTTTTATATTTTTAGGAAAATCTTCATCTTTACTTTCTCCGGATGTTGTATCACTATTGCAAATCGTACTCTCAATTTTTAAAATTTGAAACGTAGGTCTTTTGTTTTAAAAATTTGCAATATCAACCTTAGTGTTAGAATTTAAAGTTAAATTAAACTCTTAATAAATAAAATATCCCTCGTACCTTTGTAAAATTATAAAATTACCTTAATAGCTTGATCCACAACAAGCTTGGTTGTGGGTTACAGTAACATCACTTACGGTTAGGCCGTGGGTCAACTAGGGGCAAATTTTTAAAAAAAAAAAAAAAAAAGAAAAAAGGTATTTTTGGTATTGTGACATCCTTAGTTAGAATTTAACGAAAAATCTTAATGGATTTGTGAGATTACAAAGTTTTCAAAGACGGCGACTCAACATTGCAACTTTTTTAAATTTAAGAGTACAATTACAAAAGTGATTAAAAAAAAAAAAAAATTGTAAAAATTTACAAAAACAAAATCATGAATAAGTGCAGCTGATATGGAAAGTCATTGAGGATCATATCAAACTCGGAGCCATGAAGATGAACTATCAGACAATTATTGTGCGTTCGTAAATCTTTTGTGCATTGTGTTTATTTTTCTTTGGATACACTTCCAATGGCCGATCTGCATGACCGCAAAGTAGGTTGTATGACATTGTCCTAAGGTGTGAGTGGCGGTGAATCTTATTGTCTTTTTGTGTTTTGTTTGTTTATGTGTTTTGCAATCACCCGTTGTGTTTATTTGTGGACTGGATGTAATGAAGTTGACAATTTTTTTTTTTTTTGACATGTTCACACAAGGGTCGGGAGGGGGAATTTGAACTAATGACCTCCGCTTCATGAGGCGTGATCCACAACCGATTGATTTACCCTTTGGGACGAAGTTTGATGATTTTTAAGCAAACACATGTGTACTCAATGAAGTTAATGATTTGTAATGAAGTTAGTCATTGATAAAAACAATGTGTACCCCATGCTTTGTACAATGAAGTTATGAAATTATGAATTAATTTAGTTATGAAACCATTCAAGGCAACCCTTCTCGCGTTGCCAACCTCTACCTGCCAACAGGATGGCATGCAAGGCTTCCGTATCAGGGATCAGGATTTATTGAAATTCATAAGAAATTTCAGTTTCTGAAATTTTAGATTTAAGTCGTTCATGTTCTATCCAAGGGTCACTGCTTTGCCACGTGTCCTACTACTAATAAAATAATAAATATTTATTATTTTATTATTTTATTAGTAGTGGGACACGTGGCAGGACAATGACCATTAGATGAAAAATGGACGTCCTAAATCTAAAATTTTAGAAACTGAAATTCTCCTAAGAATTTCAATGGATCCAGATCCCTGTATCAACAGTCTTATTCTTTAATTACGGGATCTTCCCATCAACTGCATCCAAAAGAAAACTACTTAAGTTGGTTGAGTGTATTTAGGTTATGTTTGTTTCGATGTAAAATATTTTTCGTCAAAAAATATTTTTAAGCGGAAAAATATTCTTCAAAATGATTTTCTTGAAAACATTTTTCGGTGTTTGACGTTACAGAAAATCACAAAATTTTATATATATATATTCATTCAAACATATTAAACTTTAAAAAAAAATATTTCGCCGTTAACTTCCCTGATTTACCCCTAAAAAGACCAAAATATCCCTATTTTTTTCTTTTTTCTTTTTTAATTTGGAATTAAGGGTAAATTTGAAATTTTATAAAAAATTCAGGGGTATAAACATCATTTTCTCACTTTTAACGTTTGAAATCTGACAGAGGGGTTCAAATTGATTGCAATTGAAAGTTCATCAGTCCAAATTGAGAGGTTTTGAAATTTGGGAGGATTCTCAAATCGCTTGGTAATTCAGGAATCTAAAGTAAAGTTACTCCAACTTTAAAATTACGAAAATGTCTCGACTGGATCCCCACGATGACCTAGCTGGGCCCCACGAGTCCCGACTGGGTCTAAGTGAGGTCCCTATCGGGTTCTGGCGAAGTCCAAGCGATGGTTCGATTGGGTCCCAGTGAGTCCTGACGGTGTCTCAACCAAGTCTTGGCGAAGTTTAGGGGGATGACCTAGCGAGTCCCAACCAAATCCCAACGTGTCTTAGCTAGGTCTCGGTGAAGTCCAGCTGGTGACCCGACGAGTCCCAATCGGGTCCTGACAATGGCTCGACCAGGTCTTGGTGGGTTCTCAATTTAGTCCCAACTGCATCTCGACGAAATCCAGACAGTGTCCCAACGGTGGCCCAACGAGGTCCCAACAAGGTCTCAACAACATCCCGGCTGAGTCTGTCGATTTGAGAATGAGATGCTCAAACTTGAAAAATGGTATATGGTTTTAAAAAATAAAAATTATTTTTCGAAAATTAAAGAGGCTTTTTTCAATCAAATCGAATTTTTTTTTTTTCGTTGACTATTATTTTTCATCGCATTAAATACCTAAAAATACGAAAAATATTTTCTATAAATCATTTTACCGCATCAACAAATGGAGTTTTAGAGTGATACATGATGTAGAAAAAAAAAATCACGATATAATTTGCATTTTAATAACCACTAGAAAAAGCATTTCCTAAATGGCATATAGGTACTAAATTACACTCTAACTCGTGGGAATTCTGCAAACCATTATCCCATGTAATCAGAATATATATATATATATATATATATTAGGTCTATTTTAAAATATTGATTAAATAATTAAATTAATCTTTTTTTTATAAATTTAAACTTTTGAGATAATTAAGTAGTAATTTAATATAGTATTAGAATAGAGGTCATGAGTTTGAATTTCAAACCTTGACTCTCATAATTTATCCTAATTTCAGTTAAATATTTTAAGTGTTAGACTTATCTTATCGAGAGATATTGAGGTAACACTTAAGCCTACACCAATTTCAATTAAATATTCTAGGCATGGTATTAAATTTGAAATATTCAAATAAGTACTGGTGATTTACAGTTCCAAGCAACCAATCATAGAATCTGGACCTCTTGTGAGTCTTGTTGCCAAAGCCCTTTATTTGTCTCTATCACACCATCCTCTTCCTTGTCTTTGTTGACCTCTTCCTTGTCTTTATTGCCAACGCCCTTGATGTGTTATATCATATGATCTATTTGTTTATAAATAGTGTTAACTTACCTCTTTTTATGTGCTAGCTTTAACACAAAACTAATGATATGGAAGAGTGAAATACACAAGAAAGAGACCAGGAATTGTACAATGCCGGCCAAATATATATATAGGCATCCATGTCCCACAACCCCCAAACAAATGCCGGCCATTTGATCTCTTCCTTTGTCTCTCTTGCTCCTAGCTATCACTTGTATTGCTATCATTGCTAGCTCATCCAATAACTTTACTGTAGAGAGAGAGAGAGAGTTTGAGCATCAGCCATGGAGGAAGCTAGGAGGGTGGAAGAAGGGCTTGGTCACAAACCACCTCCCAAGAAAGAAGATGATCATGACAATGCTTATATTAGGGGAAAAGTAGATAGAAGTGACGGTGGAGATTGCATAGAGCATGAGAAAGATGATAGGGGCCAACTGCTAGATGATCAGCCAGCTGAACAAAAGGAGGAAGAGCAACCTTTGGTTAAGCAGAAGAGCAAGAGGGTTGCAACCTTGGACGCTTTCAGAGGCCTTACCATAGTGGTTTGTATATATAGACTATAAATTTTACACTTTAATGTTGAAAAGATTTTAGATATTGTTTTGTTGCATTATGGTTTAAAAGTATTACGACAAGACATAAAGGTAAAAATAGTTTTAAGTGTTTTATGAATGTTTTGTGTTTAAAGTTGTTTGTTAATGCTTAAGCATCTCCAAAAACGTTGTCAAAGGAGACCAATCTCGTTAACATCTTGAACTTAACTTCAAAAATAATGTTAAATAGTACTACACTCCATTTTACCTACATTCTATGGCTGATGTGGCAATGACCGTCAGCTCTTGAGTTTTTCATTTTTTTTTTTTATAATAATTTCTGATCCAAGGGCTCGGTGCCCATCAGCCAAATAGAATGAAGGCCTCTTAGTTCAAATGATTTGATTAGATTGAGAGGAACTTCATTAAGAGGAGTTGATTTTGTAGGCCCCATTGAAAAGTGATGGGCTATGTTATAGTTTCTCTAACCAATAGTAGCCAATGTGTGTAGCTGATGGTATTGGTAGACGATGCTGGTGGAGCCTATCCTCGTATTGATCACTCTCCATGGAATGGATGCACATTGGCAGACTTTGTGATGCCCTTTTTTCTCTTCATTGTTGGCGTCGCTATCGCCCTCGCTTTAAAGGTGGGTATTTTATTTTACCAACTTTAAATCCCGACCATAATAGGATAAATTATGTTCTTCTAACACGTCTATAGGGCACCCATCATTTACTTATTTGTTATTTCCCTGTCCATTCTAATGGTGTCTCTTTTTACTAGTAATCTTGGTCTTGATATTGCAGGAAGTACCTAATATCAAGGATGCAATTAAGAAGATCTTTATTAGGACATTGAAGCTTCTCTTTTGGGGAATTCTTTTGCAAGGTAATATTAATATAATGCAATTTAACAATATTGACCATTTGAAAACAAAAACAATATTAAATATCAAATCCAATTAACTAGTTAGGAATCATTGCTTACTGTATAATACAACCCCGGGCGTGAAATTTTGGTGGCTGTATTGTATTTTCGCACCCCAGGAGGATACTCTCACGCGCCTGATGATCTGGCTTATGGAGTTGACATGAAGACCATCCGCTGGTGTGGCATCCTCCAGGTCTTTTCTTCACCCTGTCGTTTCTATATTTTCCAAAAATGAAAGCATATATATATATATATAATGTCGTTTATGAATGAAGAATGATGATGTGTTAATGGTAATAGCTAGGATTACATGGGACAAAACTTAAAAAATAAAAAATAAAAAATTAAGGGGGGAAATAATTTTGCAAGTAAAATACTCATAAAAATATATATTTAAGGGTATATTTTTAAGAAATTTGGGGTGGCCCAAAAGCCCCCAACCATTAAGGTGGTTCCAGGGTTCCAACCCTATCTCTCAAGCACAGTAACATGTATGTGACATTTAAAATTTGAGTAATGCTACATATCACACAAACATCTCACAAATTTTTCAAAAAACTGACGTGACAAGATATATATATATATATATATATAGTACGTAGTATTATATTACTCATAAATTTTAATTTCAAGTATATCTCGTCATGGATTAAGTTTCAAGATCATGGGTTTAAATCCTACGTTAGTTGAGAAATAAAATAAAATAAACCACATTTTTATCTTATAATTATCTCATACTGATATGAAAATTTTAACTAATCCTCAAATCAGCTCTTGTTAAAAATCAAAAATAAAAAATTAATTGAGACTATCACATTAATATTGAAAAATAAAACTGTGGTATTGGTATATATGATTACTCAAATATTAAAAATGAAAAAAAGTGTTATGCTAGCTAATGACTAATTTCTTGTGCTTTGTTAGCAGAGAATAGCTCTGGCATACTTTGTAGTAGCCTTAATAGAGACCCTGACAACCAAGATCAGACCAACTGTCCTACACTCTGGACACATCTCCATTTTCACTGCCTATCGATGGCAATGGTAAGAAACCAACCTCCATTAAACAACCTCAAATTTACTGTCTCAAATCCTAACATATATCTCGATGTTTCTAAGCGTTACTACTTGAATAGTGATGCTATTTGAGAGTTTTTATTTTTATTTTTTATAGTGACATATACTGATTGTCTTGTTTTGCTTAGACCTTTTTAACAGTTCTGATTTTGGTAAATATGTCCATGATATAGGATTGGAGGGTTCATTGCCTTTCTCATTTACATTGTCACGACATATTCACTATATGTTCCAGATTGGAGTTTCGTGTTACACGACCAAGATGAACCAAACAGATACACAGTATGTGGCAGATATGTATTCCAACATAAATTTCTTATAAATTGAGTCATAAGAATTCTTTCAACACATTATAATAAGTCCCTTAAACATATGAGAAACACACACGCTTCTAGAAATTGGGTCGAAAGAATTTTCCTATTAACTCATTTTGTAGGAAATATTTGTCATTTGTAATAGGGGAAACTTAAAAACAAATAAATAAATAAAGCCTATGAATTTTCCGGGGTTTTGAAAATACCTTCACAAAGTTCAAATACTCTCAATTAAGGGTATTGAACTTTCAATTTATTTCGATTAGCTCGTTGTGTTAAATTGACAAATATTTGGCTAATTATTTGAGGTCAAATGTGGGATGAGAGGACACTTAGGACCTGCATGCAACGCCGTTGGATATGTGGATCGACAAGTCTGGGGCGTCAATCATCTCTATACACAGCCTGTTTGGACACGCTTGAAGGTTTGTTCTATAACCGGGGCAGAATTTAGCTCCTATCTTCTTCTTCTTCCTCAAAATGGCACAACTGCAATCCATTTGATGATCTTTTCTTGACAAACTCGTAGGTTTGCAAACTTGGGAAGGATGCTCCAAGTTGGTGCCTTGCTCCATTTGAACCTGAAGGGCTTCTGAGGTTTGCTGTTTTATCAACACATGAAAAACTATAAAGGGAAACTTTCACTTACCGTCCAAAGTATCACAGGTTTGCAACGTAATCTCGTATTATCAAAATTTGTAACCTTGGTTACCTTATGTTTTAACCCCTTTTAATTCCACTCTTACAATTCAGCTAAAGACCTTAAGGTTTAAAGTTAAATCGAACCGTAAATCGGTAAAATGTCACTTATGACCCAAGGCATGGCCATGGTTCACCATACCCATAGCCACGGTCAGTAAGAGAACTTTTAGTTTCTTTTTAAAAAATTTAAGAACATGGGTATTTTAGGTATTTTGGTAGTTTCCGTTAGGATTTAACAGAAAATTCGAACAAATTAATGAAATTAAAAGGGGCTTAAACATACAATACCGGCATTACAATTTTTGATCATTCGAGATTACGATTACAAAACCCGTGATATTTCGGGAGGGTAAGTAAAGCTTTCCCAACTACATATTATTTTCAGGCAAATACGGAGTCTAAAAACACTATTTTTAATTGGTTTTATTTTGCCCTAGTTCGATTTCAGCTATCCTCTCAGTGACCATTGGCATCCATTATGGGCATGTTCTGATTCATTTTAAGGTTACAAGCTTCAAACCTACACACTATTCCACTCCTGACTTAAATTTTAAGCTCAAGAATGTGGACTCTTTTGCAGGGTCACTCTGAAAGGCTTAAGCAATGGGTCTCAATGGGGTTTGTCCTGCTTGTCCTGGCCATCATTCTTCATTTCACAGATGGTGAACTTTCTTGACCTTGTGCCTCAAAATTATTGAATATAATTAGAAGCATTCATCTCCTAGCTGATTGATCAGAAGTAGAAAACAAAAAATTAAATACTCCTAAATTATGAGCGTTTCTGAGTTGTTTTCCTTAAAAAAATTATTCACCAAACATTTCTTCATTATACAATGAAGCACATAAATTTTTCGTAATCTGGTCGTGTTTTGCACAAAACCAAACCAAACCATAACACCCTCAAAGTTTTTATTATAGGAAGAGAGAATTTAGCATAGACACGATCCGCGAACCCGACACAAACCAAACACAAAATTAAAGGATTAGGGTTGGAGAGTTTTACCCGATTAATTAAATGGGTCGAGTCAGGGTTGACATGTATAATTTTATACACATACTTCGACACGACTTGAACCTGACACATGATATAATGGTAAGCAATTTTTTACTTGACCCGCGAACCCGACACAAACTCAATACAAAATTAGAGGGTTATAGTTGAGGAGTTTGACTAATTTAATTAAATGGGTCGTGTTATAATCTTATACATATATCTCAACACAATCCGAACTCGACACACAAACACGAATTGCCACCCCTACTTTAAAGCAATAGCTTTGTGTGAATTGTGCATTATAAGTAGTGTCCACTTTAATTTCTCTTTTTTCTCATGTGGAACTCTCTTATTACAAGACTTTTAATTTAAAACCTTCTATTTAAAACATTCACAATTCACAAACCACAAACTATATATATAAACTAATTTTGAAAACTTTTTGGACACAAACTTCCATTGGCTTGCAGCTATTCCTATGAACAAGCAACTCTACAGCATCAGCTACGTTTGTTTCACAGCAGGTGCTGCTGCAATTGTCTTCTCTGGGTTCTACATATTGGTCAGTACTCTGTTATATAATCTTCCCTAGCTATCTATGTATGGTGAATATCTTCATCGATTGCATGCAAAATAGGCTTCCCGACCAGGATTTTCTTTTAACCTTCTTTGTTGTCTTTCTTCGATCTTCATGAATGATCTACAGATTGATGTTTGGGGATTTCGCACGCCATTCTTGTTCTTAGAATGGATAGGAATGAATGCGATGCTGGTGTTTGTGATGGCAGCTCAAGGCATCTTTGCTGCGTTTGTAAATGGATGGTATTATGAAACTCCAGACAAGTCACTAGTAAGTGGTCCTCAATTATTTCTTTTGATTATCCTAATTTCTTCAGGAAAAACAACTTTTTACAGTCAGGCATCCATTTCGGGTACATTTTCGTTAAGTTGGCATGCTCCATCCACCATTAACTTTAAGAAGAAAAAAAATAAAAACTTCACAAAATTCCTCCTGAACTTCCACACGTTTTGAAAATTACTCTCTTAAAGTTCAAAAACTCTCAATTTAGGATATCGAACTTTCAATTTTTTACAATGTCCCCCTCCGTTAAAATTTTTCGTTAAATCTTATCAAAATTTCTAAGATGCCATTTTTTTTGTTAAAAAAAAAATTGCAATTATTTAAGCGTAAGTATTTTTGCAAAATTCTGTTAAACACTAACCAACGCCTGAATCTTAGCAATTTTTTATTTTATTTTTTATAATAAAAAATATGAGTATTTTGAAAATTTTAACAAGATTTAACGGAAAATCCTAACGAATTGGAGACATTGCAAAAGGTTGAAAGTTTGATACCTTAAATTGAGAGTTTTTTTGAACTTTAGGTGGATAATTTCAAAACGTGTGGAAGTTCAAATGGTTAAATGAAGTTTCCAAAAATAAAAAAAACCAATGATTGATGGAGCATGCAAACTCAGGGAAAATGTACTCGGATTGAGCCATAATGCAACTAATTAAGCATTTCTGTTTCTTCAAACAAGTGTTAACACAAAATTGCTAATAGGTCCATTGGATACAAAAGCATGTGTTTATCAATGTTTGGCACTCAGAGAGACTGGGGACCCTCTTATATGTGATATTTGCTGAAATCACATTTTGGGGTGTAGTTGCGGGTATCTTGCACAAATTGGGAATTTACTGGAAGTTGTAAGAGGAAAAAGTTGTGGAAGACCAGATTTGATATACTTGCAATTTGCCACATTCACATATATAGCTTAATTATTTTATGGGTTAAGTTTTTTTTTATGTATTTGTTGTATTAAATGTGAAAAACACTATAAGATATGAATAAATTTCGATTAATATTTTGATTTTATTTCATAGAAGCACATTTCATACTCAATTGGTCCTGGCATCCAAAGCAGTGGTAGTGGTAGAGTCAGAAATTTATATTAGTTTGGGTGGAATTAAAACAATGTATTGACAAGATAATTTTTTTTTTTTTTTCCTCTTTATATACTATAATTTTACTATGTATATAAATTTTCCTTTTAATATAGACAGTTAAATTATTTGTAAGAAATTCATCTCTTATTTTGTTACAAAGTCTTATTTTAACAACTTTCATAGCTGAAAATGCTCGTTCGGTAGTCATTGTAGACACTAGAAGAGCCAAAAATCAAAATAAGACGAATCAATCTATCAATAAGATGGTATGTCTATGATTTTCCTGCCTCTATCAATCCTAGACATAATTACAAAATGGAAGTCTTTTTTTTTTCTTTGAAATTTCGAATGATTAAACACATCATATACTTATCCATAATACTACATATATCATCAATACTAAATTATTTATGGATATCATTTGGATCCAAAGTTGAACTAAATGTCAAGAGTTCTATTGCCTTTTTACTAAACCTACTATCGAGTACTTGTAATTAAAAGTCTCGGGTAGCATTGAATTGTCAAAATGATAATAATACTCCACTGTGATGTGAATTGACCCGCTTGTTAAGTTTTAAAAATTAACCTCATTAGGTATTCAAAACTTTACTTGTAAATCTCTTTCATCACCCAAGTGCCTTGGTGTGAAATAGATGGATTTTTAAGTTTTATGTGCAAAACGTCACTTAGTCGTCAGATGGATGTTCTGACGTCTACTTAAGTTGATGATTGATCCACCTTTTATAATATTTTCAAGCACTAACAAGTTGCACCAAACATCCTTACTAGACTAAAAATAGAATGAAAATAAGAACCTCAACGAAAATCACCAAGGCTCTGTTTGACAACTGGTTTTTGGGTAACGGCGTTGGTTGTGTACTGTTCAATCACTTTGAAATTATCTGCCAAAAGCTGCAGGAGTTAAGACAGTGAACATGAGACTTACTTCAAATAATGCGCCCATTTCCAGCCGCCTTTCGCTATTCCAAAGACAGAGTGGACTGTGGAGAGAAATGGGCGCTGGTTTTCTGAAGAAAGAAGAAAAAAGAAAGACGGAGGTTTTCTGAATAATGAAGTAAAGAAAAGCAAGAAGAAATATCACTATGTTTGCTGCAGGGGCATTTTTGGAACAGCAAAAGAAGGCTGGAAATGGACGCATTATTTGAAGTAAATCTCTTGTTCACTGTCTTAATTCCTACAGCTTTTGACAGATAATTTCAAAGTAATTGAACAGTACACAGCCAACGCCGTTGCCCAAAAACCGGTTGTCAAACAGAGCCCAACTGGTTTCAACGTGCCAATTTGATTATCTTCTTTTCTAGTTTCTAGTTCATCAATAGCAAGCATATGTTCAATTTCTGTTGCTTGGGCCACTTCTAGTTCATCATAACGTTTACATGAAGTATCAAGCACATTGACAATGAATCAATGCTAATTTTAATCGATGAGCAAATCAAGCACAAGCACAAGTTCAATGTGTGGATGGGCGTGGCAGAAATTATCGTTGGACCCAAGATTGAAATAGCACCATATCTACAACTTTACAATAATATTAGAAAGTATACAAATATACAATGCCATTAGGACTTTGCTCACCCTTTTATCTCCTCACTACTTGACTTTCTCAAGTTTTTACACTAGAGTTAGCAGGAAAAAAAGATGAAGAATATGCTGTAAAAAGGATCACCCTTTAATAACATATACCCTATCATCTAATGGATATGGTAACAGGGAGAAGTGAACTGTACGGGAAGACCATTGCAATTCTAAGAGGATCAATATCTGTAATTGTTATATCACTCCCAACCCATCAACATCTTCCAAACCCCTTCTGCAATCTTGTCCCTAGGAACAGATAAGCCATCCCCTTCATCAAGCAAGACTCTGTAAACCTCCCATTCCCTATCTCCAATTATGTGCCTCCCAATCTCAGCCTGGAAAACAATCAAGTTCAATTTATTTCTGCTATTTTGAGAAAAAAAAAATAATAAATAAATAAATAAAAATAAGAAAAAAGGCCAATCACAGCAAATGCATTTTTAAAATTGGGAACAGAAAACAAATCCCCAAATTTGAACTAGTGTTGTGACATTCCTCATGCCTTCTAGGGAGAAGTAAACATTTGCAAGCATAGACTATGGTGGTTTGTAATTTAAATATAAGCAGATGAGAAATTACCAAAAAGATGCAAGTATTTAGCATCTTGAGAGCAAGGGTCATGTCATAGAAAACAAGAGGCCGGCCCTTGCCAGATAACTCCACAGGGTTTGCAACTAGCAGCTCCATGTCGGGACCCCGGGCAACAACAGCTACTCGGAGAGGACGAAATAGTTCCATTCGAAGACGAGATGACACTGCATTCTGCTTGCTAGGGTCGACTATCTTCTTCCCATCAGCTTGCACAATGAACAAGTCAATCTCACAATTTCCTCTTTCTTTTATAGAGAATCGCCCATAAGAAATCTGCATTCATGATAAGCTTATGCATTAATAATACAGAACCAGATATTGCAGTACAGTCCAAGAATTCTTCCGTATTTTCTTTCAAATCTGATCAAAGAAAAAGTCTATCCACATTTTTTAATGGGAGCATGCCAGCCAAGAATGTGCAGCTGTGACTTAAATCTTAAAAGAAATAGAATTGATTTAGACCTTATCATACACAAGCAATCTTTCCCTAGAAGGAATGGGATATTGGCCTTGGATGCATAGGCTAAATGACATGGCCATAGCAAGATTTCAATAATTTATATACCTGAATATTGTAATCCTTTAGAGTTCTCATTATGTCATAAAGAAGACCTTTGTGGTCCTTGCAAACAATTTGCACGAGTGTGTGAGCAGGACTCAGTGAGTTGTCCATTGTGACAGAAACACTGTCAGAGGTCACAATTCCACTAGGGAGTTTATTAGGCATTTCCAAGCTAAATGTATCCTCTGTGATTGCAGAAGGAAGAAATGAAGACGTCTGTGAACATGCAGTAATTTCAGGGCCTGCCATTGCAATATCACAAGTTAGAATCACATCCCCCAGAACATCTTTTAAGCGGCTACATGTGTCCTCCTGCCTCTTCTTCGTATGTAGAAGCTCCCTGATAAAGACACAAGATTAAGAAGTGAAATTACTTTTGGAACGAGACGATACAAAGAAACATTGACTTCATCAAAGAAAATCTTTTATTCATGTTTTGAAGTCGACTAGCAATATTCCTCCCATATTCTCATGTATCCGTCTACTAATTGCCATAGTACTCATACAAACAGTATCACCAAAATTTAGATCTTGGGAGAAGATGTTGTGCACTCCCTTCCCCCTCTTTCCACCAGAAAAGAAATAAATTAAAGTAGCAACAGAAGGTTTCCTTCTTTTTCTTTTTCCTAATCCGATTTAAATGTCAACTCTTCGTTAACTACACTTCAATTGCATTACTATAGTAGCGGAACTTTTTAATTCATGCTGCCTTGAAAATATTAAGGTTGAAATATAATTTTAGTCTCTGAATTATGTGTAGGTTAAATTTAAATTTAGTCCTTGAAATTCCAAAAAAGTTTCAATTGTGTGCTTATTATCCTATCTGAACCAATAAGCATACAAAAACTACATATAAAAATAGACTCTCTTTTGCACATGTCATTTTAGTTTTAACGTTGCATGATAGATCATATACAAGTCTCACAAAATCAGAAAATATAGAGACATGTAACATGCATATGACTCATGAAAGTGTCTGTCACATCAGCAATTTCGTTTTCTATAGAGAAGGCAAAACATAGTAAGGGCAACAAGAGGTCTTTTCAAGATTCTATCAAATAAATTGAAACAATTGATGGTTCGAGGTCGAAATCTGAAATCTGAAATCTGACAACTAGTTCAGGGACCAAATCATGTTTTGACCAAAAATATACTTTCCCAAAGAAACAGCCTGACCTAGAGGATATCCCCATCAACATGAGAGTGGCACTACTCAAGTCTGCAGGCAGTCAATTATTTGGACTGTATGAGTCACCCACTATGTGAGATATTATCACAATTTCAGATAAGATTTGAGATCATTTCATATTAAAAAAAAAAAATGCCTGTAATAGTAAATTTGCAATAAATGAAAATTGTAGAAGGCTAGCAAAGTAGAAGATATGAAACTCTGAGGAGAATACTATCAAGAATGTAGAACCTGGTATCTGTGATGAAAAACAGGTCCATCACTTTGCCATCAGGGGTGGTTGATACCTTCACTTTCTTTATAGTAAGCTCAAGCTCACATAGAACCCCCGTCACATCTGCCAAAAAAGCACAAATATCCAAACCAATTACAGGAAAACAAGGATACTTTTTTTATTCCTAAGCAATAAGTTAAAACATGGAATCCCATGACAATGCTACTGTAAAACTGCAAATTCTCTTTTCTTCCCCAAGACTCTCAACAATTAGAACAGGAATCTATAAAAGATAGAGACAAACTATAGAGACCACATGATGACACTAATACAAAACGATTCCAAATATGAAAGAATCAAATTATGTGATTGAGAATCCTTTTAAAAATATAATTGATACACAATGAGAAAATTTCTAAAATAGATTAATTATCAAATCAGTACCATTTACACAAAATATAACAAACATGTAGACACCAAATCAAGTATTAATTTAATCCTACAAAGCAGACTTGAAAAAAAAAAAAAAAAAAAAAAAAAAAAAAAAAAGTTTACCATGCAAAAGCCCTCTTCGATCATAACAACAGAACTTCAAGAGGAACACATCGGGAGGCTTCGGCGGCTGCGGGTCAGGTCGGAAAAAGGATATCCCAGAAGCTGAAGAACAAGAGGGGCAGACCTCCACTAGCCTCTTCTTCAACAAAGACCACCTCGTCGTTGATTTTCCGACCACCCAGAAAACTATGTAGCACCATTTGCCGTCCGTAGATACATCTTCAACCCACACAATCAACAAACAAATGGATCGAAATTTCAATTACCCATTACTTATTTCACAAAATTAGAGAAAAATCTCAAACACCCATCACTTATTTCACAAATAAAATGAAAAAAAAATTCAAGTACCAACGACGCGTTAACCAAAATTTTAAAGACAACCCGTGTTTGGTTGCTGAGAAAAAAAAAAAGGATAAAAAAAGAACTGTACTTTCCTATTGTTTCCAAAAATGAGAATATTCCAAAAACTGAGCCAAGTACTATCTCAAGCTCAAAAAAAAAGGAAAAAATAAAAAATAAAAAGGTTTAAGGATTCAGTTTCTTCAGCTTCCCTGTACTTTCTCAGCAACCAAACAGAGCAAAAACTATGTATATGCAAAATCTTAAAATAATATCCGCCTTTACCTCCTCTGACAATGCTCAGCCCAAAGAAGAGAATGATGCGACACAAGTCGCAACCCAGCCCGGTCTTGTCAGGGCAATTCACAGTAATCACGTTTGGGTCCCCTTCTCTCTCTGAAGGTCTGATTAACACTACGTCGTCGTATAGTATACCCATGTTCTCCTCTTCTTCTTCACCAATCTTTAATATTTTTGGGCTTTTCAGAGTTGTTGTTACTGTGTCACTCAACAGAGAAGCAGCAGAGTTGAGAGTTGAGAGATACAGAAAACAGGGCAGCTGAGAGCCGGAGAGCTAAACAGGGATTCTCTTCTCTCGCTTATTGCTTGCGCTTCATTTGTTGTTGGTGTATCTTTGTCTCACTCTCTCGCGCGATCTCACCCTTCCTCCACTTTTTTGGGGTTTGACGATCGTATATATGGATCGTTTAGCGGCCTTCAATTTCTCGGATACGAGATATTGGTTTGAAATGAGAACATTGAGACCATCAAAATGATGGTCCCCTCACTCCCCTTGGCCTGTGCGGTAGGCATTGACTCAGATTTTTTTTTGTTTTTTTTTTTTTTTTCTGTGGATTCACGAGAAACCATCGAAGAGATCATTCAAGAATCAAGATATTTTAAAAAAAAATAAAATAAAATTAGCTATTTTTATAATAAAATGAGATATGGTTCAACTGAGCCCCATCTAAAAGCATTAGCAGGAGATATCTTGTATGTCATTATATTTTTTATGTTTAGAAAAAATTTCAAAAAAATCACAAAAACCTACTCACATCAGATTTCTTACATTTAACAAACCAATATGTAGGGAACCAAAAGTAATTTCCTATACATTATTTTAATATAAACATTTATCTTTAATCTCTCATCTTTCATCATTTTGTCTTTAATTGGAGATTGTGTTAAAATTTTGTGAAAAAAGTGAGGGTAGGTAAGAAATTTGTATTTTGTAAAAAAAAAATATATTTTAATAGTATTAGAAAATGTAAGAAAAACTATTGTGGAATATATTTTCATATGAAAGTAAAAAGTAGTTTTGTGTCCTAAACTTAGGAAAAATCAAAGGGAAGCTACTGCTAGTGCTCTAAGACCTAACTTTTACTTACGTGGTACAAAGTCATATAAGAGTTGTGTAAGGTTCAAAATTGAAATTTCCAAAAACAAAAACAAAAACAAAAATCAAAACATATGTTCACAAAAGTTGGGTTTTAGATGAAGCTCAGTTAAGCTCGGCCCTATCATATCTCTAATAAAATATAGGGGAAAATGCAGTTTACCCCCCCTGAAGTTTCAGGAGTTTTTCAATTTTAACCTCAAAGTTCAAAAATTAGCAATCTACCACGCTGAAATTTCAAAAATTGGCAATTTAAACCTTCCATTACTAATTTCCGTTAAATTTGATGGAAATTTAAAAAAAAAAAAAACCTGAGGGTAATGATATAATTTCATAGATTTCCGTCCATTTAGACCGAAAAATTGAACGGAGGGTTTAAATTGCAAATTTTTTAAATTTCAGGGGAGTAGATTGCCAATTTTTGAACTTTTGGGTTAAAATTGAAAAATTCATGAAACTTCAGGGGGTAAACTGCATTTTCTCCTAAAATATAAAGAAATGATTATCGTCAATATTTTGCTCATATTTTCGTACAACATCAATAGATCAATCATTATATTTGTAGGGTCCACCATTGATTTATGTGGGATCCACATAAGTTTATAAATCTAATGGTTGATTTGTAAGATATATGAGCGAAACATGGCCAAAATATTAACACTAATAATTTCTTTAAAATATATGAAAAATGTTAGGGTTACTAACTCTTTTACTAACAGAGGCTTACTAAACTGATATGTAGCTCATTCATTGGAGAAAAATAAGACAATTAATTAAGAGAAATATAACAAGTACCAATGTGATGTAAACCGGAAAGTAAATGATTCCATAAAGAAGAGCGATGATTCGCACTTGACGAGTTCTATTAAAAAGTCCATATCTAGAGTTTCACACCTAGGATTGGAGCAAGATTTGTGGCATTCGAAAGTTAACTCAAATATATACAAAGTCATGTTTCACGCAAGTTTGCTAATTCCAATGTTTACTATGTCAAAATAGCCTATATTCGCTGGCAGTTCAAAAGCCGTCTGAACGAGCCCCTTCCGGAAGTCACCGTTCACAAGCCGTCCAAACGGGCCTCTTATATTTGTTAAATTTTGACTTTAATTCGTATTTCTTATAGGTTTAGGGTTTGGGGGCCTATAAATACATGTTTTATAGACCCTAGAATGTAGCTTTTGATTATTATTCGGTTTTCTTCAATAAGAGTACTCAGAGTTGAATATCTTCTTTATTTTTCTTCAAACCCTAGATAGTATCTAGCATTTTGATTTGTTGATAGTCTCACGATCTTAAGAATATTTATCCCTTCTATTGCTGTATTTCAAGCCTATCACGATCCTACGCTTCATTAATTGGTATCAGAGCCCAAGTTACTTTCCATGGCTCCAATCACAAGGGAAAGGGGCAACTACTATGCAAACTTGCACAACCTGTACGAGTGCAAGGAATCAGTTGGTGGAGAAAAAAAGGCGACATGGTAGCAACATATGGAGGAGCAATTCGAGGCTATGAGGGATCAAATCGAAGCCCTCACTACCCGATTATCCAACATGGGTGGTCACAACGAATGTCATCATCGGCTCCCACCGCACGTTTCTGAGGAGGAAGATGAACATGGTGATGCATACGAATCCAAGATCCTTTTTACGGAGCACCGTACACAGGGCCATCAGCCCCTTGCGCAAGCTCATGCCAATTGGTGGGAGAACGGGTTCGAACTCGACATTCCAGAATTTCAAGGGGATCTACAACCCGAAGAATTCCTGGATCGGGTAGCGACAATTGAAGAGGTTCTCGATTTCAAGGAGGTGCCTGAAGATCAACAGCTTTCTTTGGTAGCAACCAAATTTATTGGGGAAGATTTTTTGGTAGATTTGGCCTCTCCACCAATCTATGACATTTATCCTGACAAAGAGGATCTATTGGAGGAGGTAACTTTATTTGTTGATACCATAAAAATTGTTGAAGAGAATGATATCCACCCGATGCTTGATGAAAGCCCTAAAAGTGAAGTCTTGGATTTGGAAGTTGATTTCATTGGGATAGAAAGTATTTTATCAAACTGCCTTGATGCTAAGATTTGTGATGATTTTTATGCAGAGAATAATTTGATATTTAAAAGGAAAGAGGTCATTGATCCTTTTTGGGAGATATTCATGGCACATGAATCGGAAAACATGTATGACTGTCATGTGAAGCTAAGGTTTTTTGAATCTAGTGCGAGAACTTTTCAAGTTAATAATCGCAATCTTGTGCTGATTAGAAAAATATTATTTCTTGTGTGATGTTACATTGTTTTGATTTAGAAGACAAAAGGATGGAATGAATTAATTGGATATCTAAATGATAAGGGAAAGATCCATCAGAATTCGATGACGAATTATCTCCAATAAGGGGATAATGATATAGGGGGAAACAGGTGGAAGTTACCCCCTATAGACTTCAATAATGAGGGTGTAAATTCGAGGACGAATTCTCTCCAATCTGGGAAGGAGATCGAAAAGCTAAGGATTCCATAAAAAAGAGCGATGATTTGCACCTAACGAGTTCTACTAAAAATGACATATATAGAGTTTCAGACCTTGGATTGGAGCAAGCTTTGCGGCATTGAAAATCTAACTCAAAGATCTACAAAGTCATGTTTTATAAGATTTTGCTAATTCCGATGTTTACTAGGTCAAAAATAGCCTCCGTTCGCAAGCCGTTTGAACGAACCTCTTCCGGAAGTTGCCGTTTGCAAGCCGTCCGAACGGGCTTCTTAAATTTGTTAAAATCCGACTTTAATTCGTATTTATTTTAGGTTTAGGGTTTGGGGGCCTATAAATATATGTTTTATAGACCCTAGAAGGTAGTTTTTGATTATTATTTGGTTTTCTTCAATAAGAGTATTCAGAGTTGAGTTTCTTCTTTATTTTCCTTCAAACCTTAGATAGTATTCAACGTTTAGAGAAGATTTCTTTGATTTGTTGATAGTCTCATGATCTTAGGAATATTTATCATTTCTACTTGTTGTATTTCTAGCCTATCACGATCCTACGCTGCATCACAATAAGTGAACTACACATCAGTTTTGTAAGCCTTTTGTTACTAAAAGAGTTAATATCCCTAATTTTTCAAAATATATATAGAAAAAAAAACAAAAAACAAAAAAACAAAAAATTCATTAGACGCCACTTTAATTAAATATTTGACTGGCTGCATAGTATTATTTGTAAAGCATTCTAGTTCAACAATGCCTATATTAAATTAAAAAAATAATCAGGTTCTCTTTACTTTTTGAAAATTGTAAAATTAAACAAAAATAATAATATTTTAAATAAAATAGTAATAGTGAATAGTAAAAATGCTAAGCGAATATAAATGTTTTGAAAATATTGGTAGTTAAAATAAATAAATAAAATTAACTAAATTAAAGTTGGACAAAAGCTAGCTTGTAGCAAAAAATACCAAATTATGTTTCACATTCAACTATTCATTTTGAGTAGGAGTGTAAACGAGTCAAGCTTGAACGAGTAGTGCTTATCCAAGCTTGGCTCGTTTAATTTTTTGTCGAGCTCGAGCTTGACACAAGCCTCATTTTGTGTCAAAGCTTGGCTCGCCAGAGTGGGTATCGAGCTCGAGCTCGGTCTCAAGCTTGAGCTTATAAATTTTTGCCAAGCTCGAGCCAAGTACTTGAGCTCGAGTTAGGCTTGCATCGGATTATTTAAATTTTGTATTTTAATTATAAAAGAAATTCAAATAAACATAATAAACAAATTTTATTAATGATACGACTATCAAGAAAACAAGGTGAATGTGAGAGATCCATAGGGTGAGAGGAGAAAGATTATACTAAACAAGACCTATATTCACGTCACGTAATTGCATCTCTTTGTGAATATTGTCATGACCACCGTCACATGAAGCAGAGCTAGGTGGAGGCGTGGTCACTAGGCATAAGGAGCATCAGACATTATGTCTGATTTGAAATGATTTAGGGTTACATTCAAATGTGAAGAGTAAAGACAGATAGAAGACGAAATGAAGAGTCGAAGCTGATTTGGGGAAAGTAAAGCAAAGTATGTGATTAATAAAAAGTGCATATCTCAAGATGATGTGTAAATGAGAGATGAGCGTGTGTTTTATGTGTTTCCGCATGCGTTTTGAGGTGTACGTTTTATGTGTTAATTTGAATTTGTTCTAAAGACTTAAGAGGGAAGAGGTGTCAAACATTTTTTTCTTTCTTGTTTTCTATATGCGTTTTGGGCTGTCATGTGCTAAAGAGGAGTTGATGTTGTGTTATCGAAGTGCAATCGAATAATAATAATAATTTTTTTTTTTTTAAAGTACAATCTTCTCTCATTTATATAATGAGAAAAATAGTTATGGTTGACCAATTTTGCACCTAAAATATGTTATAGTTTTAATAGATTAAATGTAATTTTTATAAATTATAAGAAATTTATACTTAAGCTATAATAATATGATTAAGGATAATAAGTTTCCGTTCAATCATATGATTAACAATTCAAATTGTTGATTCAACTAGCATTAGATACTTAATGGTTAGATCATTTAAGATATGACCATATTATTAACTTTTATCATTAAATTATATACTATATAAGTTATTTTTATTAATTAATATGCCTACATATATTTATGAATTAATATGTAAATATATAAATATATACAAATCACACTAATAAGCGTGCCAAGCTTTTATATGAACTTTAAACGAGCGAGCTGAATTTTGTACGAGTATATATCGATTAATAATCGAGTATAATTTTATGTTCACGAACGATTCATTTAATAATTGAGTCGTGTACGAGCCAAACCCAAAAAAGCTCACGGATAACTTTATTTATTTACTGCCCTAATTTTGAGTAACGATTTGCCTGACTGTTGCAAGACTGCAATGCTCAACAAACAATGAATAAAAATATATATTTTAAACAAAATAATAAAAATATATGGTTAAAATGTTCGGTCGAATATTTTTTTTAAATGAAGTAATTAAAATAATGTGAATGCTTTATAAATTATAAATCTAACGTGTCAGCGTCGGCAACATCTCTTCCTGGTATCACGAGTATCACGAGTTGGAGATATTACTCTTGGGAGAGAGATATTTACTCTTGGGAGAGAGATATTCCACAAAAAGTCACGCGCACACAACTCACAAAAACAGCACGAGCCGCCATCACGTGTCTTCTTTTGTGGGATGGCTCATGGACCCTCACGTGTTTATCTTAACGGAGGATTCAAGAAAACTGACCCCGTCAATTCTCACTCCTTTTCTTTTTCATGTTCTCCAATCTCCGGGATCTAGCTCACCTAACCACCACCTCTCTTTTATTATTATTATTATTATTTAATAATTTTGTTATTTTAATGTAACGTTTTCGAAAATTGAAATATAAAAATGTGACATGCTTATTAAAGGTACGGAGTCATGCTGAGCCATGTCATCAATCTTGGTAGATTCTAATAATTTGATTTATTTAATCAAAATGGTAGGACAAAGCTAAACTTGAATCTACTTAAAAAAAAAAAAAAAGAAGCTAAACTTGAATCTTAATATATATATATATGCAGATGCGAAAACAGATACTGTGTGTAACGTACCACATTGCTACAATTATTATTATTATTTAGAAAAATTATATTTTACCCTCCAAAGTATGTGGAGGTTTGCAATTCAATCTCCAAAGTTTCAATTTTGACAATTCACCCCCCAAACTTTCAAATTTTTGCAATTTAACCAATTATATTCAAAACCTTCCATATTGCTCCTAAGTTTTTATTTTTTTATAAAAATAAAAAAAATTGCGGTGGCCGTAGCCACACCTTGGCTATCTGGCCATTTTTGCAGCCCCAAAATTTTTTATATAAAATAATAATAAAAAATATGGACAATATGGAAATTTTGAAATAATATTGGTCGAATTGCAAAAATTTGAAACTTTGAGGGTGGATTGCCAAAATTAAAACTTTGAAAGTCAAATTGCAAATCGCTCCAAACTTTAGGAGAGTAAAATGTAATTTTTTCTTATTATTTAAAAAATAAAAAATAAATTAATTTAAAACAAAAAAAAACAAAAAAAACAAACCAGTCTAGCATTCTTTTCATTTCAAGATGAAGAACACGAGTCCAAATGTTCTGCATAGAGTGGCAGGGTCACATTAGGGCCAGTAAAGGCATAGGCCCTTACAAACCCTATAAAAATAAATTATTTCTACGAAAAATTCTGAACTTGGCCGCGCATACTTGTCATTTAAAAGAAAAAGAAAAAGAAAAAGAAAAAGAAAAAAAAAAATTCTAAGAAAGTTTATATTGTTCGTGAATCATATCATTTTATGGTGAGTTATAATATAGCAGAAAACAGAAATAAATAATCTAATACAACTAATACAACTAATTGTGATTCCTTTAACAGATTCATGCATCATCAATCATAGGCTGATAGCTTCCAAACAGATGTTACTATAACATTAACAGTTAACTATTATCTAATTAGCAAACCCGACATTTCAAGTCATTAGCTTTCTAATACCATCACGTTTGCCTTCATCTAATGTTAGAATTAAAAGATATGGCCATTTTACTTCAACTAAGTCCACGGATGTCATATACAAACTTTTAACCGAATTAACTCTAAACTTAAATCTTACAACCAAACATGTTTTGACAATAAATTTTCCAATTACTACAAACCTAACACAATTGAACCATCTAGCCCACCACTAAATATGGGTCTTTAAAGCAAATATTTTATCAAAACCTTAGTACAACATTTATCAAACTACTTACCTAATTGTAATTAAACTTGAAAGATACATTAAATATTTTATAAGATGGACGGATTGATCACAGAGCTAGAATCTTACCGAAATTATATAATTTTTAATTCTATCTTTTAATCTAACTCTTGTATATCCAAATCTTGGCTCGACATAACGGTAGCCTGAGCCCACATAGAGAGACATTAACAAATTTGAAATTATTTGGCACCATTGTCAAGACAACAATAATGTGGATTTTATAATTGGAGTAAAAGAGACATTCAAATCTCTTGAACCATGTGGAAGAGACGGATAATATTTGTTTAGTGATTAAAGTCGTTGTTAGTCATGGATTAGTGTCCACAGTGGCAGAAGAAGATAGAGACGCCCAACCAAGTGGATCTGAGGAAGGTTGCTTTCTTCAGACCCAAAGAAACCCATTGCTTTCTCAACCAGTCACCACCATTTTTTTATATATGTCTCCCCATTTGCTCGTCTCTGACGCAAAACCATGACGCCATGCTTTCATTGGATCTTCACAGCTGTTTCCCACCACTCTGTCGGAATTTTCATGTCTCACCGATCTTACAGACGTTGTTTGGCAATGGAATGAAAAAAAAAAAAAAAAAAGAGTGAAACGCTGCTATAGGAAATTTAATTAATATTAGAGAAAGAACTGAGAATATTTTGTATAAAAAAATAAAAAAATTTGTTTTGCGGTGATTTTTTTATTTGAATAGTAATAAAAATCGATTGATGTGATGTAAAAAGTAAGACCGTTGGAATTGATTTTGAGAATTTTTTTTTTTTTAATTTTTCGGTCCGGTACGGTCCGGCCCTTTGCCAAACACAGCTACTGAGTGTACAAAAACACGTTTTCCAAATCCATGGAAAATTGTTGTTGGAGTAGGTTTATTAGTATAAGAATTAGGTTAATCACTTTTTTAGTATTTAGATTCTCATGTTTTTATTTTTTATTTTATCTTAAGTTTCAGTTCGTATCATAGATAGGACTTGACTTATGAATAAATACTAATTTAGTACTTTTGTCACCATTACATCACCCAAACTAACAGACTACTATGAGGTAGTTTTGGCCACCCCCTGCAGCTCATCTAAGGGTGGTTGAACCACTCCTAAGGCCTTTCAATGGCAAAAAAAGGTGGCCGAAACCACCCCTTGAGGCCATGGGAGTGATCGGCAGCAGGGGTGACTGAAACTACTCCCATTACAGTCCATTAGTTTGGCTAACAAAATGGTGACATAAGTATTAAACTGGTATTTACTATAAGTCAGGTACCATATGTGATACGAATTAAAACCTAAGCGAAAAAAAATAAAAACGTGAAAACCTAGTTACTAGAAAAGTAATTAGTCCTAAGAATTATGTAGGTCCGTTCGGCAAATCATTTTGTCCTTTTTTTTTTAACTGTCTATACTATTTTTTTAAAACAAAAAATCAACATTAAAATATTTTTATTTTTTATATCTCATTATTCACTTTTTATTATTACTCAAATATAAAAATTACTATAAAATATATTTTTTTCTTTTTTTAATATAAAAAATTTTAAAATTTTATACTACATCAGCTACCATATCTAAGGCAAAATGATTTGCCAAATGGACCCTAAATTTTGTCTTTCTTTCTTGAACACTCAGGTTGGATTTTCTTTATTATTCGAAAATTTTAATACAAAAGTTCTTTTATTTTTCTTAAATCACACTTTTTGAAGAAAAATTGAGATGTTTTATATATAAACAAGTTGGTTAATCGATTATTAAAGGTTGATAAATATAATAAAAACAAGTTCTTTTAAGAAATTGAAGTACTCATATTCTCTAACACGTTGGAAAATTTAATTGGTTAAAGATGATGATTTATATGTAGTTTCCAGTTCCGGCCTATTCTTTTAAGAAAATGACGAATATCATAAAGTAAACCCATTTTCACACGTGGCAGCAACCCATCTGTTAGACAGCGATCAGACGTTGGCTGACGACGACTTGATTAGAACATGTTCCCGCGCATAGGGAGGGGGGCAGGAAAACTGGTCCACATCTTTTTCTGTAAATGTATGATATTATTATATGTTGTTAGGTTTTCTTAATATTACTTTGACATTTTCAATGGTCGGCGGATTTGTGGGGGAAAGCACGCGTAGGGTAGGCCTCGTGGACTGAGACCTAACAAGTGGCTCATAGATAATGACTAGGACAAGTCTTCGGGATTCGGCATAAATTATTGGTAATTTCGAGGGTTAAATATTAAGTACTCTTTGAAATTTTATTATTTTATTTTTTATCTCTTAAGATTTAATTTATCTTATAAGACTTCCTATAATTTTGATAATAGGTTAAGTTAATCCTCCGTTAGTTGACTTGACAGAATTTCACGTGGATCAATCAAATGTTGATACGTAACACCTACTTAAAATTTTTTTAAATTAAAAAAAAGTAATTAAAAAAAAAAATTAGGGGTGGCTTGAGCACCAAGGGGGTGGCCGATTTTTTTTTCTTTTTTTTTTTAAATACATTTTTTAAAAAAAGAAAAAAAAATTTAAGTAGGTTTCACGTGTCATGTGTCAACATTTGATTGGTCCACGTGAAATTCTGTTACGTCAACTAACGGTCAACTAACGGATGACTAATTTGGTTTATTATCAAAACTACATGGACCTCCTGTGATAAAAATCAAACCCGAGGAAAAAAAAAATAAAGTAATGAAACTCGGTATTTAGTATTTAACCCTAATTTCTATAATAAATATGAGAGCAGTTTTTATAGAGTTTACTTGTTTAAAAAGTGAATGAATTGTTTAAGATTTGCTACTATATGTATTCATGTAAATACTCTTTCACATTTATTACTGGCTATGGGTGTAAAAGCAAAAACTAGGAAACCGGTGAACCGAGAAACCGGTTTGAAATTGGTTGGAAAAAATCGGTAACCGGGTTGCCTGATTTTAGTTATCGATTTTGGGGTTTTTAATACCCGGTTATAATCGAGTAACCAGTTATATAATAATAATAATAATAATAATAATATATTTTTAATTTTATATATATACTTTCAAATTTAGTATATTTATTATTATTTTTTTACTCTAGGTTTGTTTTTTAACATGTTAATATTTACTATTTAGTGTTTAATCTCATAAGAATGAGATTTGTAGTTGAATCGGTTATATATCATATATGTAGTCTATGTAGATGTAGTTTAATCTCATGTATTATGTAAGCTTTTAAAATGAATTTTTATGGCATTTTAAGGCTATTTTGTTTTTTTTTTTTAATGGACACAATGGTTAAATTAAGCCTAAAAATTAGGCTCAATACCTAAAATAAGCCCAAAAAAGAAAAAAAAAAGAAAAAAAAAAAACCGGATAACCGGGCACCAACCGAAACCAGCTGGTTATTGTATAACTAGTTAACTGGGTACCCGATTCTGGTTGCCGGTTTTGGCCAATAACCAACAATTGGGACGAGGTTTTCACCCTTGATGCTAGCAATTCAGACATCAAAATTGATAAAAATCTCTAGCTAGGTGTTTGACTTACTTTGACAAGTTCAATGGCCGCCGGGTTTGTGGGCAAGTCCTTATAGATTGAGACCTAACAAGTGGCTCTCAAATAGTGACTAGCACAAGTGTTCAGCATTTGGATCCTTAGTTAGTAAATATTGGTTGTTGTTATTACTAGTAATTTGGATAGCAAATGTGCGAGAGTGACTATGATATTGATTTGTCCGAATAGATTGACGGGCTATCCAAAACCTACTTGAACAAATACTTTCCACAAAGATTCATATTTACTGATCGATAACAATTCAGACATCAAAATTGATAAAAATCTCCAGCCAAGTGTTTGACTTACTTTGGCATGTTCAATGGTTGGCGGATTTGTGGATAAGCACGCATAGCATAGTTCCTCGTAGATTGAGACCTAACAAGTGGCTTGAAGATAATGACTAGCACTACTATTCGACATCTAGATCCTTAGTAAATATTGGTTGTTGGGATCGTTAGCAGTTCAGATAATAAATATGTGAGAGTTTTTATAGTATTGATTTGTCCGAACAGGTGGATGGGCTATTCAAAATCTGCTCGGGCAAATACTTTCCACAAAGACTTATATTTACTACCAACAATTTAAATAACAAAATTACTAAAAATCTATTTCTTATTGTTTGAACTTGAGGCTTGTGCATTGCGTCTATTCTTACCATCTTATAGAGGACTACATCAATCCTTTTTAACTACTTACACCTTCATGTTTGTTGCTTCCTATTTATTTCTTCCTACTACAACTTGGAGCAAAAAATTAAGAAAAAAAGAAAAAACAATGTGTTTTTTTTTTTTTTTTTCCCTGTGAGATGTAATTATTTCTCTAACTTGATATATATTTAGAGGAATTCATTTAAAATTTTTATTTTCTCCTAATCATGCATGTGCTCAAAAGTTTATTTTATATTAAGACCATACTGTACTTCTGGGAATACTCCAAATATTAACATATAGAATTAAGGCTGAAGGACAAATGCATTAAGTTTAATATCACAAAGTTGAGTATTAAAATTTTAATATGATGTTTTTATAATAATTTTGAAAAAGTGCTTAGAAATATTTAATTTGAATTTAGTTGGGACAGACGGGGATTGGATAAGGATCCACCAAGTTGAAAAAAGAAAGAAAGTATATGATTCATGAATGTGGCTTTTACTGAGGGAATCTTTTGCAAGGAGTGGACAAGGATTCCATGAAACATGCAATCAGATGTGGATATGACACGTAGGGTCGGAACAATTATAAATACTATGAGAATGAAAAATGTTAGAAGTCAATAAGTTTCTTATATTTGATTTATATTTTTTTATAATCAACCATTGAATTTGTAGGATCCACCATTGATTTATATGAGATCTACATAAGTCTACAAATTCAATAATTAATTGCAAAGAAATATTAACCAAATATAAAGAATTTATTAACTACTATCATTTTTTTAAGTGTTCTTTTAGTATTTTTTTTTAACTATAATGTAATTTTCAAAATTACTATTAAATTTAAAATTATTATTATTAACTTTTAATCTATTGATAATCTGATTTTACATTAAATTCATCAAAAGTGGGTCAATGTTATGATTTGTACAACACTAACCAAAAGTGTATTTGTTTGCAAAACCAATTTCGTCACACATGACGATTGTGTATCCTTACATCAAAAAGAGTCAGCACTGACAACCCCAATCTCTTTCAAATTCTTAGCTGACAAGGACACCCTATACTTTTCCATATGGGCTGTTCTTAGGATCCAAGTGAATCCCCTAAATCTTAACATTAATGCTATTTGGCGGAGTCTACTATAACTGTCACATAATTGAGCAACAAATATTAAAAAAAAAAAGAAAAAAAAATTGCATTCAACTAGTTATTTTGACTGAGTAATGCTATAAGTCTCTCTAAGAATGATGTGGTTATTAAAATTATTATTGGACGTGTGATTTTTCATTAATGAATTTTGATTAAATAATAATTTTAATAGCCACGTTATTCTTGGAGGGACTTAAAATAAACATAAAAGAAACTTCTAAAATTACTCATTCTAACTAAAGAATTAGTTAACTTTGTTGAGCATGACAACTCAATAATGAATAAGTTAAAATAATGAAAAATCAATTTGATTATCTCATCTTCTTTAATAGACTAATAGTGAAAGAAAGTAGATTTTTTTTTTTAAAAAAAAAAAACTAAAATTTATAGTAAAAGTGAATAGTTAAAACGCTAAGCATGATGTGGGTGTTTTAAAAAAGTGGGTAACTAAAATAGAAAAAATATATATTTTAAAGTTAATTTTAGCTAAATATTTGTTGTGTCGGGTGTGAATTGTTGACTTTAAAAAAATGGGTAGCATAAACTAAAGAAATAAAAGGGAAAAAAAAAAAAAAAAACCCTTTAACTAAAATAGAGAAAAATTGAGTGAGCCAAATAAAAATGCTTGAGCAACTCTCAACAAAAACAAATAAGTTGACCACCTAACCTTATGATGAATTTCCATACAAAATTCCAGGAGTTTTGGGAGACACAAAAACTGTTCATAAAAGAAACTTTTAAACTGATTAATAAAGACCCTACAATTATTTATTTATTTATTTTATCTTTTCTTGCCGTCCAAGGTTAGGCTGCTGAGTGAGTCCAAGTTAAGAAGATGGTGTAACTTTTTTTTTTTTTTTGGTGTCATTTTCAATTAAATGGGCCCCACCCCAACCTCTCTTTCTTTCCTTTCACTCGCCAATAAATGGCACATGAAAAATCGTCCCACACAATCCTTTGCCATAGATACGCTGCTTAATTGAAAGTAACATTTCAAACAAAAGTCCAAACATTCTTTAAATAACACACACCCCACCATCTGTTCACAGGAAAAAATGCTTACTCCTTCACACGTGTAGAAGACCCATTCCCTTTGTCATTTTCTTCTGGACTTGTTTTTCTTCATGGCTTTCATGGGATTTTGAGGCACATAATTCTGTCATACACAGTTTTACAGGATTGGGATTGGGATCTCAATTGTACTCGAAGCAATTGGCACAATGACAACAACCCTCTCACAAAACCCTACACTAGCATAAGGTTGGTCGGATGGTATATAGATTGCCCATTGACCCTAAGCGAGTTGGTTCGATTTAATATCTGACCCTTTTGGTTGATTGAACAATACCGAAACCGACAATTGATGGCCATCAGTAGGAGGCCTAAGAGTGTACTCGAAGGGGTCAATGTTCAGTCCTAGTTTGAATTGATACAATAAAAGGGTTATCCACCAAGATAAGTAAAAACTACTGCAATTACCATCTTTCATCCCTTCAATGTTAAGTGTCTTTATCTGTCAAGACCATTTCATACAACAAAAGGTTATAAAGCTTCCAACAAACGTCTAGTTGGGATAATGAAAACAATAGCAAGGACTTTCTATGCCTAAGGCCCAGCAACTGAAGAAAGTAGTCCAGCCTCAGTCCCGCTTCTCATCTGCCACTCCCACCGCTTCTGAAACAGACTCTGGTGCACCGGGTACAGCTTCAACCCCCACCTGGAAACATGAAAAATTCTATTTCAGTTACCCAAGAAGCATATTTATCCAAAATATAATACAAATAATAAAAATCATCTAATCTGTTTCACACTATCGAGAAGAAAAAGGAACAATTACAAAAAGTAATCGAAATATCATTAAATGCAAAGGCCTAGAAAGGGAACAATTACCATTAGGTCCATTAATTAAGGGCAACTTAGGCTTACTTTTTTTTTTTTTTTTAGATCTGCCACCCCTAAGGGTCATGGGGCGGTCTGGGGTGGCCGAAGCCACCCCAGCCCCAACTAGGGTGATCCGGCCACCCCTTAATTTTTTATAATTTTGTTTTATAATTTTTTTAAAAAAATATATAATATTTTATTATTATTATTTTTTATGAATGGGACAGATGTCCTATTTATGGCCTCAAGATCTCTTTAAAGAGATCCTGACCATTAATTATATATTCTCCAGTCCAAAATGGCCTGGAGAGGATCCTGTTCCCTTCCTAATGTACTTTCAGCTGCCCAAGGTCTACCATTGCATTAAATGCCAAGGAAAATTCTATAATGGCAATCTTCAACCTTTAGAAAACAATCAAATGATGAAAAATTAATCTTAGTTTCAAGTAGGTCAAGTGGTGAATATTTGCTTCCAGAATCCAGATTCTAAGTATATAACAATCATAAACTCAAAGCTGCTCAAAAGTGGCAATTAGAAACTTCTTTGCTACAAAACATAACAAACAGCACACTCCAGCAGATCTAAAGTTCATATCCGAAATATCTTTAATGTCAAAAATCATTAAAAACAAAAACAAAAAAAAGCCTTGCTGTCAAACCACCAGCCATCAGTATTCATGGTAAGTTTATCCAAGAGGATTCGTCTGTTCTGCACATTCTCAAGTCACTAATATGAAGCATACGGAGCTACCATAGTGCTAAGCAAACCAAAGTGACTAGCAACCCAATTAACAAGTTTGAATAGGTCAAATAGTCATGCTAGACCAAAGCCTCTAATTTCTGTAATATGACGTGATTGTTTCACCAAATCAAAAAACAATACGTTTGATGGTTGGACCTATAAAACGCAGGGATATTTCAAGAGAAAACTAGCAAAAATTTATGGAAGCATTTGGAATAAGTTGCAAAGGTTATATCATAAAAGATTGAGATTCTCATGAATCACATTATGTACTGACCCAAACACAACATATACAAGAACTTCAACCATCCCAAATTTATTATTTAGCAAGAATTCTTTAAAGTTGTAGACAAAACCCTACACAGGGGTAAAAAAGGGGTGGGACTCTTATCACTTCCAAGACTCTGCGAGCTTTATTGTGGCCAGCAAACTCAAGGCTTTAAAAGTTGATTTAGGGAAATAGAATGAGGAGGTATTTGGCGATGTAGGGAGAAAGAAAAAGATCCTTTCGGAAGAGGTTTGCGCTCTTGATATCATTGAAGAAAGCATTATGCCTCAAGGAAAGAATGAAGAAGGCAGAAGTTTTAAGCGAGTTAGAGAGATCTACTCTCACGGAGGAGGTGAGTTGGAGGCAAAAATCTAGGGCATTGTGGTTAAGGGGGAGGGGGGGTGGTTGTGTGTGATAAGCGCACAAAGTTTCTTCACAAAGTGGCCAACTCCAATAGGAGGAAGAACTCCATTGACTCCTTGTTGATTGATGGTACATCTCTCACTAACCGGGTGAGGATCAAGGAGCACATTGTCCAGTTTTAAAAGGAATTGTATACCAAGCAGTTCAGCTGGCGGCCTTTGTTGGATGGTCTTTCCTTTGATTCTATTGGGGAGGCTGAGGCTATCTGGTTGAAGAGAGAATTCGAGAAAAAGGAGGTGATGGAGGTAGTGAAAGCAATGAATGGTTACAAGGAGTCAAACCTTGATGGTTTCTTTGTGCCGTTCTTCCAAACTTGCTGGGATTTATTAAAAGAAGACATTAAGAAGGTCTTTCGTGACTTCCATGCTAGAGGTAAGTTCGAAAGAAGCCTTTATGCTACATTTATCGCCGTCATTTCGAAGATTCCAGGGGTTCCTGATCCCAAGTACTTTTGCTCAATCAACCTTGTGAGTAGCATTTACAAAATTATTGCCAAGATTTTGGTAACCAAGCTAAAGATGGTGTTGGGGAAGATTATCTCTAAGTTGCATCCCATACGTTCCAAGAGGTTCATTAGAACACCATCCACCCCATGAACTGACAAATTTAGAGTCTACCACCACACTCTACCAAGCCTCTCTCTCATGTGCATAGCACCATAGCCATTCCTTAAGAGAGCTCAATTGAACATCAATAAGTTCTGGACCCCCAACGCTCCAAGGATCGGAGAACAAACCTTAAACTAGCGTACTAGATGATATTTGAACTTTCAACCTAGCCCACCCCATAAGAAATCACATTGAAGCTTCTCAATACGGTTTGCAACAACCGTAGGAAAAGGAAAGAGAGACATAAAGTACGTAGGTAAATTGGAAAGTGTACTCTTTATAACGGTAACCCTACCACCCTAAATACATCATTTTCTAACTACCCAAATGACGCTCTATCCCACAGCCCATAATACCTACCAACCCATCCACATCAACAACACCACCCAAAGGAAACAAAATTAACTTAGCCAAATTAACCTTCAAGCCTCAGACAACTTCAAAACATAAAAACAAGCACCGCATATGTCGTAGATGATATGGGTCAGCCCCGCAAAACATCAAATTATAATCTGCAAACAGAAAATGCAAGATATCAATCCTTGTCCTAGAGAGAAACCAGATAATAGTCCCACACTCACTGCGGCAGAAATCATCCTACTCAACACCTCATCACAATGACAAACAACAAAGGGGACAAGGGTCCCCTTGTCTCAAGTTGTAGGAGCTACTAAAAAAACCGGTAAGAGTGCTACTCACCAAAAACGAGAAACGCACTGTGGAAATAAAGTGAGCTATCCAAGAGTGCTACTTTCCCCCCAAAACCACACCTCCTCAGCATGTCCATAACATCATAAAATCCCAATTAACGTGATCATAGGCTTTTTCTAAGTCCAGCTTACAGAGTACACTCGGCTCCCTAGATCTTATTTTACTATCAAAACATTCATTGGCAATAAGAACAAGATCTAGGATCTGCCTACCTAGGATTTGCCCACGTATGGGGTGGAAATATGGTTCCTTTTTGGTATGATCTGTGCTATAGGGATATGGCTCTTAAGGACATGCTCTCCTGATTTATTTGGCATTGTGTGTGCAAATGATGCTTTTGTTGCGATTCACTAGGAGTTGTTGGGTGGATCCACTCAGTGGAATGTAAGCTTTGCTAGAGTGCCTCATGATTGGGAGGTGGATGTTTTTGCCTCTTAATTCAAGGTATTGTATTTAGTTAGAGTGAGACGGGAAGGTGAAGATAAGCTTTGGTGGGTCTCCTTCAAAAGAGGTTTGTTCGTTGTTAGATCCTTTTACAGTGTCTTAGCTCGCAATAATGGCTTACACTTCCCTTGGAAGAGTGTTGACGGACCAAGTTTCCTTTAAGGGTGGCCTCTTTTGATTGGTCGATGGCCATAGGAAAGATCTTTACCTGGATAATCTAAGCAAACTACATGTCATCATAGTTGATAGATGTTGTATGTGTAAAAGAAACGGTGAGTCTGTGAACAATCTTCTTCTCCATTGTGAGGTTCCTAGTGCCTTATGGGATGTATTCTTCAGTCAATTTGAGTTATTTTGGGTTATGCTTAAATGAGTAATCGACTTATATGCATGTTGGTGGACTGCCAGGAGCACTCGGAGTGTTGCTATGTGGAAGATAGTGCCATCATGCCTTTTGTGGTATCTATGGAGAGAAAGAAATGACAAAGTTTTGAGGACCACAAGAGAACTTTGGAGGAGTTTAAGTCGTCATTTTTTTATATTTTGTATCTTTGGACAGCAGCTTTTGTTTCACCTTAGTGATTAGTTATCATGATTTCCTTGTTCTGTTTTCTTCTTCTAGTTAGGTTTTTTCTCATGTATACTTCTTGTGTATCTGAGGGCGCCTTACGCTTTTAATGATATTTCGATTACTTATTAAAAAAAAATAGACTTGCACCCATTACATGCAAGTTGGGGAAAAGAAATAACCATACAACGCTGTTCATCACAGCGGGAAAATGTTTATGCTTTCTCAAGTATAAGGCTTGTGTAGCAAAGAACCTACAAATAGATATCTCAAAATCCCGATTTCTTCAATTGAGTGCCAGTCTACGATTTCATGTCTATATCCTTAGGGAAAAAGAAATCTTCTACAATATTAATTAGATAGATTTCATATGGAGCAGGGAGCTGCTATCATAGCCACAAAGTCGATGGCTCACAGTTGTGCTATCCTCATGCATTCCCAAATCTTCAACATCAAAATAGTTCCCTCAAAAGAGGATATAATTATCAATGATCTCTACCACAGTGGAGGCAAAATTTTCCCACCACTCCAGCTACCTCAATGCCTCATCCTTAAACATGTTCTTTCCAAAAGAAAACAAGTTTTTGACTTTATTTTTTTCTTTCTTTTTTGGGTCAAAAGAGAATAATAATGCAAAAACTGATTCTCTTAAACCCAACAAGATTCCAAATTGCGTGTAAAAACAAAGGGGAGCACTGAATAATCAACAAAATGAAAAGCATTAGCATTGGCTCACTCACTTTGCTATCATTTTTGGCTGCAGGCTTATAAGGACAAGCCGGAGGAACCCTCTCTGGCTTCCTGTATTCCCAGCCCAAAATCCCATAAACTTTTCCCTGAAAATTTCACATAAAGAAAAAAAAAAAATTTGAATTGCTAACAAAAATTAAAAAAGAAGAAAGCGAAATTGGGCAAAAGTGAATTAGAGAACCAAAATTAAAGGTAATTTCCTCTACAGGAAAGTGAGAAACGAGAGCCCAGATTAAATAACAACTACGAGCGCAGAGAGGGATTCTCTTACCATGATGTAATAGAAGAGAAGAGGAAGAATATTGACGATGGGGACGAGGAAAAGGGGTAATAGACACGCCAAGCAGACCTGGAACATAAAATAAACATAGTTTAAGGTAAAAGAGAACTCGATCAAGCGCATGAAAATGGAAATTTCAGAGATTTTTACCATTTTCAGGATCGTCTTCTTGGTTTTGCGTACGATCAATATGGAGGCCGATAGCTTTTGGAAAATTCAGATGGTTTGTTTTTCTAGCGTGAAGAGAAGGATCCTAATATCGTTATTTCTTATATAAAATTGTCTTTTGTACAAAGTCAGTTTTAAGGTAAACGTCATGTCGTTGAGAGACTCTCTCTATAATCTGCGAAAACGGCAGGAAAAGAAAGAGGATAGTCTAAAACGATGTAAAAATTTGGCCCATGCAGGTCTCGAACCTGCGACCTTCGCGTTATTAGCACGACGCTCTAACCAACTGAGCTAATAGGCCAAGTTTGGTTAGACGTCTGACAGTCAAATATTCATAAAACAAAATAGACCATTCGAGAGTGAAAATCCATAGTTTCTTTGTTTTTTTCTAGAGCTACACCGTTCGTCAAACAAATTTTTGTTTGATAATCAATAGTATGTATATAAATACACTCCTAATGGTCCAATATTATAAAAAGCTTATAGGATCAATCACTTCAAAGTTCAAACTGTGTAGTATTTGAGGTGAAAGGAGTAGATAACGGCAACAAATCATTTCACACTCTCCAATATGGGATCATCCAACCTTTTTAACTTATCTTCCTATTGCCCTATCAACCAAAGATAATCTTATTTGGCTCTTATATATCAACGAGTGGGAATCACCAAAGGTATTTCGTGTAAATAGGTATAATTCATATAATCCCACAATAATAATGTTGTAGTTCCAGCCAAAATAAAAAAAAAAATCAAAAGATTAGATGATATTGTCACATCACCATTATAAAATAAAAATGTGGTATCTAGCTCTTGGTCACGGGTGAGCTGTAACATATCCGACGAGAGGCCCTAACCATGGCCATCTAAATTGTAGGGGCCTATCTACTGCATTAGCCCAACCAAGGGCCTGCATTTGCACGTTATAAAAGAGAATAACTAAACTGTATATAACAGCAAAATTGTTTTTTGCATTCATAATAGAATCCATGGGTTTCTCTCCAGAATACTTAAGAAAATAGAGGAGGATAAAAAGTAGTGTACAAATGGACAGGCAACACATGATATACTCTCTATGTTATGAAGTAAATAACATAATCGTTTTGCCATGAATTATGATAACCGAGATTGAATGTAGATGGCCATAACATGACAATGTATGGCCCCCCCGTCCAGGGTTTCTTTCAATTAATTACTAGCACTCGCCCCCTTACAAGGCACATCAGTGCAGCGACAAACAGGTCTACCAGAAGCTTCCCAGCCATTGAAGCCACGTTCCAGAATCAAAATGTTCTTTATTCCTGCATCATCCTTGATCTCCTCAAGATGATTAGCAAACTTTCGCGCACAAGTTGGTCCACGAACCTAGAAAACCATAACATTGTATAGATATCAGGAAACCCTTCAACCATATTTGGTAAATTTCAAACGTATCATATTATCAATGGAGCTATTGACTGATGCAACATGTCAAGCCAACTATTTAAGCTTCAAATTCTTTGTGGTATGTGAAGAACCAGGAAAATAAGGTGAAACAAATGCATCAGAAATAAATGTGCTGTATCTGAAAGCAACCTAAATGCAACAATTTTATTTACATATGGTGTGAGGAAAAGAAGAAAAATTTAGAAAAAAATGGTTTAAATCAGATTGAAACAAATTTATGAATGCAAATTCAGTATACTAATGCTAAGGGCAACGAAAAGAAATCACAAATTTTTGTTTAATTGAAGAAGATTTGTTCTTAAATAATATGCAGATACAGACGTTTGAGCGTCACAGTATATAGAGTCAAAAATCTTGAAGACTGCATTTTTATTTTTGATAAGTAAAGCAAATTTATTAAAAGCACAAAGAGCGTGACCCAACTCCACGAGAAGTATATAAGAGAGAACAACCAAAAAGATCAAGAATTAGTGCAAGGCTTTGTGGCTTTTTTAAGTTTTCCATCTAATGAAATATGCAAAACTTCAAGATAAAGTGGTTTTCCACAGGGATCTTAAAGACAGGTGATGCACATAGTAAATGAATTTATATAGCATTCGAATAAGCTACTCCGTTGCAAAGTTTCGCCGGTTTAATACCAGAACCAATGATTTGAAGTGGTCAGCACATCCGACAGCAACAGTCATTTAGCAATCCACAAATACAATGACGAATCACAGAGTACAAAATAGTGGCTGCAAGTCAGATTTCAGACTGCATTCACTTCACTTTTTTATGTCACAGGAAAAAAAAAAAATCAACAAGAAACAACTGATTGATTAGTACTCCAACACTAACATACTCCACGCCGCTAAGAATCACATGCTCATGCTGCATTGCGTTTTCCAATTCAATTTGTTTTCGTCAGCACAGCACACCTCCCCTCCCCACAAATGGTATGTATAATACAATTTTATCTTTTTGGGGGAGTTTGGGGTACTTGTATTAGAATTTTTTGAGTGCATGTAAGTATGTAACTTTTCATTTCAGCATCACAAATAATATGAAGTAGACAGGGATTGATTTGAAGAAACCCAGTAGATAATCGAATCCAAAAACGAATACCCAATAAATAAAAAAATCAGGAAAACCTAACAGGGTTTGAAAACTGCAACATAACCTGGCTGAGAGCGCAGTGGAAAACAAGGGTATCTTTCCCCTTCACCTCCTGAATAAGATTGGATATCTTGTCAGAGAAAGTGTCGCTCGCATAGTGCAGAGACCCAGATATATGACCGTCATAACTTCTCTCGTCATCCCTGGAAAAACCCGTCAACACATATGAATGGAAGAATCAAATAATCCACCGAAAAAAGAAAAGCTAAATTATGAATCAAAATTGGAAAGAAGAGTGTATGCTAGTGAACGAACCTGACATCTATGATGGCAATATTGGGGCGGCGTTTGAGAGAGAGCAGCTGAGAGCCAGTTAGGTAGGAGACGCTCCGAGCCATCCCTCTGCTTTTCTTCGTCCTTCTCTTTCTGTCCCAGATAAAAAGGAGGAGCTACCTCGTTGCACTAGGAATCTTACCTTTCACCACTATTTTACAATCTTGAAATTTATTCCTTTTTAACTATAAATAATCTATGAGTTGATTAATATTGATAAGTCGGTATCATCCAATAATTATTTTATTTAATTTATTATTTTATTTAATTTACTATATCAAAATTTAAAAAAGTATGCAAGCAGCAAGGTAACCCTTATAATTTAGGGCGGGCAAAAGAGGTATTTGCCAAATAAATATGTATCTGTTTATCCTATGCATGTAACTATTATTTATGACGCTTAGATGAACTTTATTACAAAAAAATATGCATAAGATAAACAAGTCGTAAACAGATCATGTCAAATACCTGTTTTGTCAGAATATGCTATAGAGTTAAATCAAATATTAAAATGATGAAAAATGATGTCCTATAAAATTTATAAAATTACAATATTATATTCATGAATTTGTTTTTTTTAAAAAAGGAGTTATTTTTAGAAGCATTATTAGTAGCCTTACCAAATTTTACTCACAAAAAATACACTTTTCTCTATTTTAACTATTAATTTTTTTAGAGCACTCATAGTCATATCATTATTTTAACAATTAACTTTCGATATTCTATTTAAATATTATATTTTTAAAGATTTGTTTATTCTTTATTTAATTATTAAAGGAAAAGAGAGAAACGGAAAATAAAAAGGTGGAGAGATAAACTATTTTTCATTCAATTGGTGAGTAAATACTACTCACTATTAAACTTATCACTTTTTTTCCATCAAATTGGTGAGGTTGAAAATGAGTGTCTTTAAGCATTTTCACCAAATTATCAACATCAAATTTAGGATAATTGAAACCATTTTTGATGATACAATTCTTAAAGGGTTAACTTTTCACCTCTAATTTTTAGTTTTAAATTTAAAAATAAATTTTGAGGCATTAAAAACTAAATATTAATTCATAAAAATTTAACTTAAAAAAAAAAAAGAAATGGGGAAAGAGAGAGGGATTTCTACGAATTAATTAATTTTTTTTTAATAAAGCCATCTGACTCTTACACTTGTCTGACTCTTCAGTGCTCCTTTCGCAAAGGCTTACCCGCCATCAAGGCAACAATCCTCTAAAACGCCATCACTTTTGGGTCGCTTCTCAGTTCTCTGAGTCTCACTGTCTCTCTCCGCACGCAAAGAATCAAAACTCTCCGGCATTGTCTTCACGGACGGTCGAAGCTGCAATGTCCGACGACGACGCTGACCCTGATTACCTTCTCTTTCTCCAAAACTATGATCAATTTGAGGTATATGCCACAGGAGAAGGCGTTGACGAAGACGAAAACGAAGACGAAGACGAAGACGAAGAAGAAGGAGAAACCGAAGACGAAAACGAAGACGAAGACGAAGACGACGAAGAAGAAGGAGAAACCGAAGACGAAGAAGGCGAGGAGTATGTTCCGGCGCTAGAATCTCCTAGGGTGGAAGAAGGGGGCCACAAGCGGAGGAGAACCGAAGGAGGAGAAGCGTGTTGCTCGTACGGAGTTGGGAGCGCTGAGGATTCCCAGGGGAATGAGTGGAATCGGAGTGAAATCGACGGCCTCTTTTGCCCTATTTGCATGGAAGCTTGGACCACTGACGGTGGCCATTATATCTGGTGCGAATGCTTACTCTTCCTTGGCCATTTTTTTTCTCACATGTATTCGAATTTTCAGAACCTTGAATCCTAGGGTTTTATTCCGGTTACATTAGAAAAAATTTATAATCTTTAGGTTGATTTGGGCACTAGGGTGGAGTGGGTAAGGGATTTCTTTTTCAGGTTTCGTAGTGGTAAACTGGTGAAATGTTGAATTTTGGATTCATAGGAGCGTGAAGGCATCAAAAGTTTGTGTAAGAGGGCTTGTGTGTGTTCAGGGTTTCGTTTAATTTGATAATTGACACGAAATCTTCTGTGGTTAATTTTAGTGATTTTCACTCTCTTGGTGTTTATTCTTTTTTTTTTTTTTTTTTTTTGAGGACTGCAGCTGTCTTCCTTGTGGGCACATTTATGGAATGTCTTGCATCAAGAAATGGCTACAACAACGTGTAAATTCTGGAAAGGTATTGTCTGCTATATAATTCTGACGTAGTTTTTATGAATTATCTGGAACGAACCTTTTGTTTGTTGACATTTGTATTGCCCCCGCTATGTAGTGTCCTCAATGCAATAAGAAATGCACATTGAAGGATGTAAGGAGGCTTTTTGCATCGCAGGTTGTTGCGGTTGATGAAGAATCACAAAAGGTCACCTTAAATCTTGTGGGGATGTTATTATATCCGAAGAAACTTAACAGGAATCTGAATCTGAATCATGGCTTTTTTTGTTTGCAGAGAATTCGATCACTTGAGGCTAAATGTGCTTCTCTTGAGAAGAAGGTGGGAATTTTATTGGGCAAAGAAAAAAAAAAGTTGGTCACATCTCTTAATTGATGGCCGTGTTAGATGGATTTTTCAAATCTGTGATACCCACATATGCAGGGGTTTGGCAAACTGATGATCAGGTTCCGTCTGCTATGGTTTGCTAAAAAAACCCCAAAGAAAAGGGCATAATAGTGTAACGACCTAGTTTCAAGTGGTCCTTGGTTAGCATATGGAGCAAGTGTTTAGTTTTATACTTGATGTGTAGGGTGTTGATTGGCGTAAGAAAGAAGCTCAATGGCAAAAGAGAGAAGCTCAATGGCAAAAGAGAGAAGCTGAGTTGCATCTAAAAGTTTGCCAGCTGACAGAGGTATGTTTGATTGGAAATTATGTACACTTTTTGATTGTATGAATTGCACAACCAATTGGGTATCAGAAATTCTTACTGGTCAGTGTGCGTTATGCTTTGGTGCTTCTTACGTAGCAAATATCAGCAGCCATGTTTTCTGTGAGCTTCTACTACTTTTGTTGGCAATAGTGTCATTCCTAAGTTCTCCATCTCTTTCTTTATACTTTCTTCTGTACAATGATTTATTGTAATTATGTGATAACATTGATTTAATTTTTACCATCTTGACCAAATTATATATTAAATCTCTCTTCCATTGAGCTTTATGGTTGGCTGTTTTATGCTTTCTTTATCCAGCCATGATATCTGTGCATGTTTCTGTAATTTTTAGAATCATTGGGATGTAGTGTTCTATTTAAATAAAAAAGACTTTTTTCAAGTGCTGCATCGGTTCTTTTCTACTATTGCTGTTGGTGAAGTTGCAAATAGCACGCTGGAATGTTTAGGTAGAAGAAAATTCTTTTATTATTATTTTTTTCTTTCTATCCCTTATTTGTTACTTTTTGGTCTCAAAAGTTTTTCTTTGCAGAGGGAAACTTATTTGGAGCATTTAGTAGGAGATATGCAGAGCAGGCCATCTGGATTAGTAAATGCGGGTGGGGACTGTCAAGGAAGACCTATGTTTGGTAATAATCTTTCTTAATGGAAGATCATTGCCTTGTGAAATTCATGCTTAATGTTAATTGCAAATACTTTCATACATGTGTATATATTGTACATTATATGTGTTCTCCAATGTGATTCTGTGGTTAGGTCATTTATGTCCACCATTGAGGAATTTTTGAGCAATGATTTTATGGTTTTTGATGCTTTTTGCTGCCTTCTTCGCTGAAGTATTTTGTTTTGATAAGTAATAAACCAATCTCAGCGCCCTTAAGTACACCGGGAGTATACAAAAGGAACCACCTAACTAGCAAGTGCCAAACTTACAAGGAAATCACTAAAACTTATTGACAATGGAAACATATACGCCATCATCCATAAATACAAAGTATCATAAAACAAAGATAAAATATTTGAATTGTGTAACTTTGCTGAAGTGTTATAAGCATTTTTTTTTTCTCTCTTTCTACCTATTGAATTGTGTAAAAATATTTGTATGTTTGAATATTTCTTGTAGGACACAACTTTGGCTCAAGTTTGTGCGTGCAAGGATCTTCTTGTAGTTTCATATTACAGGTTTGCCATTTCTTGCTGTCCATTATGCTAGGTTCCCTCTCCTCTTACAACATGCACCTTGAGCTACTACATACAATGATACGTTAAGTACACAGTGTAAATGCAAATGGCTCACCTAAAGATTACAATCTAAATTTTTATGATGAATAAATTTTAAAAAGGAAGAATTAGGGATTCAACCAAAAGCAAGCATCCACTCATACAATGATTTAAGCCGAATTTGTCAAGTATAGGGATTCACAAAAGAGAGGCTTAGTATATTTTGGCCCTCACCATATATATTTTTTTTATAAGTAATCAAGTAAAATCGTAAGGTGCTTTCATGTACATAGGAAGTATACAAAGGAAGCCACTTAACTATTAAGGGCAAAAAGAACAGGAAAATCATGATAATTAATAACTCAAGGAAAAACATAAGCAGTTGTTGAAAGATACAAAGTGTTGAAAGGACATGACATCTTGTACAATTTTTTTTGATAAGTAACGAGATTAATTGAAAACTAAAGGGCACACCCAAGTACAATTTTTTTTTAATAAATAATGTATATTAAAAAACGTGTAGAGGGACGCAACCCATGTACATAGGAAGAATACAAAAGAACCCCTACTAGGTAGAAAAGGAAGCACATAACACTAAGAAATCAGAAAATGTATACACATGCGAATTAGACCAAACCAAAGGGCACACTCAAGTACATAAGGAAGAAATATACAAGAGAAGTATCTAGCCATAAAAAGAAAAGAAATCAAGAAAGTCATTAAAACTAGAAATATGAAAACAATCATAGACAATCATTCATCGGAAAATAGTATAGAACAAGAAGGCCTTCAAGTCTGCCACTGTTTTCAAGGCTTCGGTCATTTATTTCTTTTCAAATACACCACATCATGCATAGTGGAATCATTTTTCATATAGCTTCACTTTGAGGACTACAACACTTCCCTCTCCAACAAGTGAAGAGGTTTCTTATATGGCGAGGCATGGCCCATGCTAACTCAAATAATTCGAAAATAGAGCTCCATAAGGCACTACAAAGCCATAGGGCCAACCATCGTAATGTTGCGGATTTCACCAAATAACTAGACAAACTTTTCTTGGACAACCACACAGACACTGACGCCTTTTGGAACACAACTTTTCTCTTATCGGTATTCACAATTTTGAAAAGAATACAAAAAAATCACTCATTCAAGCAAGCCCTTAACTTTTTGTAATGTTCCTTTGGACACCTTTCTCTTTCTTCTTTTGGCCCTAATGACTGAAACTTATTTTGGAACACAACCGTTGTAAGTTGAAGTATGAGGAACAAATGCATTTATGTTGTCTACAAATTTCTTTACCATTGGAGCAAATCCTATGATTATGTGGCTAGTTAGCTTTGTTCAGACTGTTCTATTTGATGTTGCAATATTTAGTATTCGAGATAGTTTATTAAATTAAACAATGAAGCGCTTCAAGTTGACTCAGTCTTAATAGTCTGTCTACAAAGTTTTCATTTTATTGAAATGATGGAAATATATCATGTGCTTGTCATGTAACAACTTGTTACATTTTTCCTTACTGAACAGTTCTTTCTCCGCAACTTAGAAGCAGTCTTGTTAGTTGTGGGATAAAAATCCACATTATTCCCAACCAAGAACATGATTCAATACCCATTACAACCAAAATCCAAATCTGTGAAAGAACCAAATTAAGAATGGCAAAGGTTTCACACAAGTAGACTGTGGGTTGTTGAATTGCAAGGTACAGCGTGGAAATCGGTCTTTTCCAAGTTATCACGTGACAAAGGCATGATATGTTTCACGTGCTTCAACCAACAACTACATGATAGATGGACTAGTGATGCTGAAAACATGAAGTTAGGGCCTTTTTTGTTTGATCTTGTAGTTCAAAGGTGGTAAATAATTTTTGTAGGTTTATTCGTAGTTAGATGGTGTGATTTACCATTCCTAATTTCTTTTCTTGTAACATCTTTTTCTTTACTTATTTGTGTTTTAACTTGATCAACCATTTCCTTGAGTAATGTTTGCTGCCACATAGCATCAAGTAACTTATCGTTTAAATTTCTGTAGAAAGAGTTCCAGGTAGATGGTGCACGTTTAGTTGATGTAGATTCTTCAAGCCAAATTATATTTATCCTGCGAAGGCTGTCTGGGATGGTGCCAACATCTGTACTTACCAAAGTAAAGTTTCTTGAGTTATGGCTTTAGTAGCATTGACTTTTCGGATTTTGTGGGAACTGCTCCTAAAATTATTGTAATTATTTTCTTTTGAGCATGGTTTTGCAGATGAGCTTGATACCTCCACATGAAAAGGAAGATATTTTGCTTCCTTCTAATATGAAAGTTATTAGGGACCTATGCATTTCTCCTTCTAATGGCAGCCATGCACTTTTTGCTTCAATGGCAAAATTATCAGTTCTCAGGTGTGACCTTATCTATATCGACTATTGTTTTGGTTTTTTTCGTCTTTAATCTTTTACCTTGATGACATGGTTGTTCCATTTGTTACAGTCTGGAAAGCAACAATATCGTCCTTTCCTATGATCTACCGGTAAAAGTTCAATCCATTTTATATGTTATTTTCAAGTAATAAAAAATCTTGATATCAGGTTCAGGTTCCATAGCCTTATGCTGCTTTTAATGTATGTATATGTATGTATGTTACATACATATATTTATATATACAGCGAACAAGATTGTAGGTACGATTAGATCATGATAATGTGGTTAGGGGCTTTTGGGCTTCTCCTTCGTGAACTTGCACCATTAGAAATGTTCCAAAAACTCTTTGTTGCCTTGTAATTCTACACTACAAATGATTTATTTTTATGTGATGAGTCTTATGTGGATGCACAAGTCCAAAATTTTAGTTTAGCAAACTTCATTAAGGGAGATAAATGAAATCTATCAACAAGATGAAGGCCCTCTGTAACTCTTTGAGGAAACTTCACTTAATCCTACTGAATTTTCATCGCATTTGCAATCTCCCCCCGAAGTTTAAAAACTCTCAATTTAGTGTATTGAGCTTTACAAAATTTGTAATATCACAATTCCGTTAGGATTTAACGGAGGGGGTGAGAAATTTCCAAAATACTCCTGTATTTTCCCAATTTTTTCTGTAATTTTGTAATTTCATAAATTTTATAGGGGTATAATGGTTATTTCACCATTTGACTATCTAATTTAACTCCAAACCCTAACGGGAGGGGTGAGATTACAAATTTTTTTAAAGTTTGATACACTAAATTGAGAGTTTTTGAATTTTAGGGGGAAGATTGCAAAAGTGAGAATAGTTGAAGGGGGTTAAATGAAGTTTCCTCTTACTCTTTAATATGTGGAACCTTCCCAAAACATCAATTGCGGAGTTCCTTAGTTGAGTGGGTTGCAGTATACGTATGTGATGTTCTTGGTTCTTTGCATGGTGCTGATAGTTGCAGTAACAAGTCCAGATCCAATACTCATTATGTTCTATATGGACATGGATACAGAGTGCATGGTGCAGAGTCTCCCATAAATTTGTTTCGTTTCAGACAGTGGTTCTATCCTTGCTGACTTGATATTGAACTGAATATGTTACTCCTGGACATACCACAGTTTCCATCTGGTATAAAAAAAAAAAAAAAAAAAATTCATCAAATTTTTCCCACTAATGTCTATATGTTTAGAGAAATGTATGTTCATGCCATTATCTGTTTTTAACTCTCTATCTACATATCCCAAACGTGGGGTACTTTGGCCCTTTTTCTATATTTTCCTTCACTATTTACTTTCTGTGAAAGTTGTTATTATTGTTACTTAAACAACGGAATATGTACTTCCAGGCTGCTGCTTGGTCATGCTCATGGGATCTCCACAACTCACATTACATATATGCTGGACTGCAGGTCTGGCCTTTAGTTGTGTTTTTGTATCTTGCAAACCCTAGTAGTTTATGCTGATCTTTTACTTTCTTTTCTCCCTTTCTTGTAGAATGGCTCCCTTTTGGTGTTTGATATTCGCCAGACTGTTGGGCCTGTTTATTCCCTGAGGGGGCTGACATGCAATCCTGTGCATACCATTCACTCACTTTTACATAGTTCAACTCTTACTTCCGGTGTTAGGTCCGTCCTATCTGCTTCGTCGATTGGCCTATGTCAGTGGATTTTTGGTGGTGCTGAAGAAGGGTAGGTTGTTATCATTGTATGTATGTATTGGTTGAGTTTGTTCTCATCTTTCTTGCTCAGGTACAAAGCCATTTTGAATAAATTATTGATCCTTTTGACTTTGTCGTATACTTTGAAAAACGCAGTTTAGACCCCAAACAACAACTTGGGGGGGGGGGGGGGGTTGAATAAGTGTTTTATGGAATTTATGTCAAATTAAAAACCACATAAAACAATCACCAGATATATGAAAGCTATAAATCAATCAATACAATTTGGTTACGAAGTAGAAACCCTTTGAAAAACTCTTTAAAGGTAAAACCACTTTGATGCAGCCAAACTCAAAAAACTCATCCACTATATAGAAGAATTCAATTGCAAGAAGTTTACACTTAACAAAACTTTTGTAACAGACACTACCTTGTACAAACAAGCAATCCACTTATCTCCTACTGCAATAGCCTAGCACCCTTGCAATCCCAAAACTCCGATGTCTTAAGGCTTTTTGTGAAGCTTGTGTGGTTTTACGAATAAACTCTAAGAGAGATCACTCAATGAAGGCTTAGGGATGTAAGAACTTAGCACACATAAATATGGCCTAGCACCCTTAGAAAAATTGTGCATGTCAATCCTTATATAGGCCTTGAGAAAACCTAAAGTTTAGGTTAAAGTTGGTTTACAAAACAAAGCGGCTGTTCAAACTTTTTATCGATCAGGTATCAACTGGACTTCTTTGTGGTTCAACTTTGAACACCTTCATTTGAACTTGTATCGATCGGCTATCAACCAGAGCTGTCTGTGGCTCTTTTGAGAAGCTTGTGAAAACATCGTGTTTGAGCAATCGAAGCTCTTTGTGGCTCAATTTTTCAACTCTTAGAATGCCATGTTCGAACATTTATGAACCATCTATCAACTAGCCTCTCTGTGGCTTTTTTATTTGAAGTGCAATGTACTCATGTTCAATCACCTATCAACTGGGCTTAGATTGGCAGCCTCTTGACTTGATATTTTTCAGAACAACTCTCCTTAATTCCAGAACCAACTTAAACCCTAATAAAGGACTTACAACTACATTAGTATTGACACTGAATTTGCTAACACAAAAACCTAACTTACTTCAATTTGCTCCTTGGTTTAGTTCAAACTGGTTACACATTGATGCATTCAAGAAGTTTTTTTTTTTTGATAAGTAATGTCAATGTATTAAAAAGCGCAAGGGGCGCAACCTATATACACAAGAAGTATACAAAAGAGCCCATAAATACAAGCTTTAAACTGAAAATGAAGCACATAAATCTAAAAATTCCGCAAGCATTGAAACTTGCGAAGAATACCACAACACTCTCCATGAGAAAAGTGTTTGGAGCACCCTTTTCTTCAATTCTATAATTCCCATTTCACAATCTTCAAAACTCCTTACATTCCTTTCTCTCCATAAGCACCACATTACACACAAAGGGGCCATCCTCCAGATTTGCATGACTGACCGCTTACCCCTTTGCCCTCTCCAACTTCCCAACCATTCCTTCAACCTACCCGGCATCACCCACATTACACCAAACAGCTAAAGAATCATATTCCATATCTCTACAACAACTTCACAATGCAATAATAGATGATCAATAGATTCATCACTCTTCTTGCACATACAACACCACTCTGTCACAATGATGTTCTTCTTACGTAGATTGTCCAACGTTAATATTTTCCCCATCATCGCCGTCCATACGAAAAAAGCCACTCGCGGAGGAGCTTTACTCTTCCAAATAATCTTCCAAGGGCCATCTACCGGGTCTGAATTAATCTTCACCTTATAGAATGACTTCACCTCAAAATTCTCTCTCTTTGAGGGAATCCAGCAAATTTTATCCACCCCATCATGCCTTACCTGTTGGGAATACAACATTTCAAAAAATTTCGAAACCTCCTCCAGTTCCCAATCATGAACAGTTCGAATAAACCTTACATTCCAATGAATAGCACCATTTACTGTCTCCATATTCTCCTCCACCCATATCTCCTTTACACATGCTATATTGAACAAAGTGGGAAACAAAGTATTCAATGATACCTTCTCACACCACACATCCTGCCAAAACAATACTCGAGACCCGTTTCCTACCTCAAACCGTACATGTTGCTTAAAATCATCCCACCCCCTTCGGATACATTTCCACATCCCCACCCCATACGATCCTCCTACCTCCTTGGAGCACCAACCACCCCTCATCACCTCATATTTAACCTCCACTAATTTCCTTAACCACGCATCTCTTTCATTTGCAAATCTCCACAACCATTTACCCAATAAAGCTCGATTAAATTGAATCAAATTCCTTACTCCTAATCCCCCCACCTCCGTAGGCATGCAAATTTTGGACCAATTTACCAAGTGAAACTTGAATTCGTCACCTACACCTTCCCACAGAAAATCTCTTTGTATTTTTTCTATACGCTTTGCGAATTTGAAATAGCGATAAGTAGTATGTGGGTATGCTAGAAAACGTACTTTTAATCAGCGTTAGTCTCCCACCCTTGGATAAATACATTCGCTTCCACCCTGCCAACTTCATCTCCATCTTCTCAATGACCTTATTCCATATAGATGGGTCCTTATTATGAGCACCCAAAGGTAGCTCCAAATATATAAACGGCATCGATTCCACTCCACACCCAAGTATACTTGCCAATCCTTCTACATCTCCCACCTCACCTATAGGAGCAATCATAGACTTTGATGCATTCAAGAAGTACAGATACAATAATTTTTTTTGGTCATTATCCTTTTTATTTTATTTTATTTTTTATTTTTTTTTGTATTTCCCCCCACTTTATGTTTTATCTGCCATATGCAATTGAAGGGGTTGATTGGGTTTATCTTGCCATGATATGTATTCTAGGGTTTTCCTTCTATATCTTTGCTTAATTTATGAATTCAATGGTTTGAATTCATTTTGGGAGCACTTCTTCCAACCTTAATTTCTTTGCATTCCTTGAGTAGGAACAACTCTAATTCTAGATGAATCTTTTATAACATGTTTTTTTTTTGAATGATTACGTCATTCCATCAAGCAATGAAGTTTAGTACACAATAAACAACGTGGCACTCTTAGCACTTCTAACTCACTCCTAACCATTCAACACCTTTACAATTCAAAAAAATTTACATCACACTACTCACTTACTCAAATTAGAAAGGGGAATTCCCCACCCAAGAACCCTATTCAACACATAATTCTTGAAACCCTTCTTAGAAAACACTATTTCATAAAATGGCCTCATTATCCTTTCATCAGACTTGACTGATTCTGCAGTTCTTTTGCAACCAAATATGGTATACAATTGCCCCCGGTACCAGCTTGCATATTATTGCCCTTAACCCTTCTCCTTTAGCATTTTTATTCCCCAATCTGTAATTCTTTCTCAATCCGTTTCAGGAACACCCCATATACACTTTTTCATTACCTCCGCAATCTTTTAGTAAATCCACAATCAAATAGAGGTGATCTCTACTCGATACAATTTCTGCAGAACACACATTTAATGTCCCTTGTATATGCCCATTTCAGCATTCTATCTTGGTTAGCAAGTCTATTTTTAATTCCCAACCAAAGTATAAAAGCATGCTTTTGGATTGCACATGAGATCCAAGCAATTTTCCACAATGCAACTACTGATTATTTGAATATAATTACTTCCCAAGTTTCAGATGTATTAAACTTACCTGATTTAGAGAACATCCAAGAAGGTTTATCAAAATCACTAATTTGGATGGAAGGAAGAAAACTTTGTATTGACACTAAATCTTCTGATCTTGCAGGCCTCCAAACCCATTGTTTATCAACTAAAACACTAGAGAGTTTTGCATCCACATGACTTACTGCATCATACACAACTTTATGCGAGAGTAAACGACCTGTAACTTAGGACTTACCTGTCATTTGGAAAATTGCTGAACGATCTACCGTTTGTCCAAACCCAAAAGACACAGCTTCTGAAATAGAAACAGACTCCACACAGAGCCACCGGAGGCTCTCCGGCCACACCGGAGTACGTTGGTGATCCTCAAAACCTCCAGTAAACTCTCAGAATCCACCAAATAAGCAAACAACACAACCCTTCACGATCGATTCATAAACAAAACACTCTGCAGTGTTCGTGATGGATCGAGCAGCACCAAATCTCCACCATTTGCTGGTGGTACAATTCAGATGATGCTGGCGGCACCTTCTTTGGGTGGTGTGACCTAGACGAGGCTGGGCAACATCCTGTTGCACAACCACAAGGACGTGGGTGCACCAGTTGCACATCCACGGACGGAGGAAAGAAACCACTAACCCGAAAATAGGGAACCCAAACAGTGCTCTAATACCAAGTAGAAAAGAAAGAAGGGAGTATTCGAAGATAATTCCCATGTGGTTTACTTGGGTTTAAATAGGAGAGAATACAAAACTAAGTATGGAAAGGAAATACTACACTCAGATCAAGTCAGAATAAATCAAGGAGGACCAAATCATAGCGCATCGGTAGTTTCCATCTTCAACAACTTCCTCCACCATCGACCCCTACCCTGGCCCTGACCCCGACCACATCCTCAACCTCTACCTCTTCCATTTTTCGCCATATATCATGGCAAAATAAAGAAACAAAACCCAAAAAGAAATCACAGCAGACTTACCCGAATATGCACTCCTTCCAGTCTTCAGTCGAAATCCGAAAAAGATCAAAGATCACTCCAGGCAGTCTTCAATTGCAAATCACCCAAATCTGCACTCCATCCAGTCCAAATCTGCACTCCAGCCAGTTGAGTGGTGTGACCGGAACTTTGGGTGTGCCTTTGCAATAAGAAAGCCATTTTAAGCACACCTTGTTCTTTCTCTCTCCTCACTCCTCTCTCTTAAAAATAATAAAAATTTTAGTGTTTCATTTAATTCTTCAGGGCTGATGAAGGCCATTTAGTGTATTATTGTATTAGTCTAAAAGTTATATCAGTACCATGTGATGGTGTATTCTAACATTTTTTCACTGGATTTTTGTGAAGGCCATTTTTGGTTCCTGAAACAGATAATAAAGGCGTTTGTATATCCCTTGCTTATTCTCCTAGCAGTGATGATATTGTTGCTTCATATCGTCCCAAAGTTGAGATGTCAAATGAGATGGCTATTTCTCAACCTTCACTAACTCAAGTTATAGGGCAAGGAACACAAGGCTCCCATGTTCATTATCGGGGGGTGGGGAGCAACTGTTTTCAAAAGTGGGGTTCTGCATGTGCCAATGTAAATGATATTCGACTACCCAAAAAGTCTGCAATTATAGACATAGAAAATCAAAATAGGTTGTTTGCATCTGGGGATGATAAAATGTGCGATTTGATCTTGCAAGACTTACCATCTTTTACAGTTCTTCAGCATCTTAATACACAAAAACATCCTGTTCGTGATGTGAAGTACACACATGCCATGAGCCAAGGTTTACTCAGTTGTTTAAGTGAAGACAGATTGCAACTTTTCTGTACCAAGCTCTCATGAGAAAGGTAAGCTCTTTTATGAAGTTGTTATATGGTTGCCTGACCTAAGTTTGAGTACAGTATTGATTTCTCATAAAAAAAGAAAGTTTAAGTACAGTGATGATTATTATTGTTGTTGTTTTATAAATATGATTGACTTAAGTTGTTATTGTTATTGTGTCATCATCAATTATTATTCTAAGATTTGAGAGGTATATTTATCCTACCATACGTATTCTACATTACACATCCAACTAGACATCCAATGTTTTTTAATAAACCCTGATGGCATTTTGTTGTTAATTTTGGAAGACATAATTCTTGTTTTGATTTGCAAATCATTTCAAAGTGCATTCCATTTGTAAATTGTTTGAAAACGAACATCTTGCTGCTGCATTTAAAGAATCAAATTTATGAGTTCATTATATTCTTTCACTACAATCAGTGGTCTCGGCTTTGCTTAATGTACCCATCTAACTAATTCGTGGGCTGATATTATTAATGGTGCTAACCTTAATGGCCATGAGATTTTTTTGACAGTGCTACTTTGTTGCTCCATTACAATTAGCAGCTCCATCACATGTGAAATGACTTTTTTCAAGTGATAATAGTCTTTTTCTCTCCTTTTTTATTTTTTTAAATCTATAGAAGAATCCCCAACTCCCACGAATCCACATCTATGGTGGGTCGAATCTCAAGCCTCCCTAAATGAGAGAACACAAATTCTACTAGGCTACAAAAGTGAAAAATAAACATCCTTTTTTTCTCCATGTCCTCAGATGGAGGTTTATTGCTGGTACTAAGATGGTTGATGCATGTTTGCACGGTTTGTGCTAATTCTTGTTCTACTTGACTTTTGTTTCAGGTTTCTGAATTTGTTAGGAGGCGTCGAGCTGACATTATTTTTCTGATACCAATAGTGTAATTTAAAATCTAATTTTATGAGAGCATTTTGTAAGGTTCACTTTAGTAGAAATTGTTTATTGAATGTTTATTATTAGATGGTTAAGGTTCAAATGAAATTTTCAGGTAGCTGCCGGAGTAATGAGTGTGCCTTGTACCGGTACGTGTTATATAATACTTAGATTAATGGTCATAGTTGTAAGTTTAAAGAGTAATCACTGCGAAGTGATATTACTTAGAATTCACTGGAGTATATATTTAATGGTCAAGGCAGGTGATTATATACATCTTCTTACCACCAGTGGCGGTGGTTCAGTGGTCCAAGGAAATTCACAAAGTGGTTGGGCATATAATAGGGTGTGGGTTCGACTCTTTGCAATGAAGAATCATCTATATATGCTTAATTAGTATTAGTCGCATTGGTTTCTACTGATGTTATGGTGAGACTGGGTCAGGCTATGACTCAATTGGTCTTAAGAGAGTGCCTGTGGTTTTTGCCTTTTAGGCCCTTCATGAGTAGTTCCTCGTAGGCAAGTGTTATCATGGTCACGTCTTGGTAGAGTAGCTACAGTTGGTCGCCTTGTTGCCTTGTTTGCCTTTTAGCTCATAAAAAAGAAAAAAGAAAAATATGTATATCTTTTTCTTTTCCCCCCAGGAGCCAAGTGATATTTCACATTTCTTGGTCATTGAAGTTTTACAGTGATATTTCTTGTTCATCTGATAGAGTCAAGCCATCTAATAGAGCCAAGTGAGAGCGTGTTCAGTTCTCATCACAATGTATTCCAAACTTAGTTGATAGTATTAATTACTTTGGCTTAAAAGGGTTTTTCCATTTCCATTTGTTCCCAACGGAAAATGATCTTCAAAGTCACATTGTCTTTGCAAAATGAGCTTAGCTCCAACTGAAGCTTCCATTTGTTCTCTATGTTTCTAGGCCATGGCCCCAAACGTACACCAGAGAAGAACTCAGGAGTGCATGAAGTTTTCATTTGTTCTCACCACACATTACAAAACGATCTTTCTGGTAAAAAAAAAAAAAAAAAAAAATTAATGGTGAAAAACCTCTTCGTTCTTTTTGAAAATTAATCTTTGTGGTTGTTTAACCTTAACCACTTGCCTGGCGTTTTATGCTTTCGTGGTCGACTCCATGCCCAGAACACAAAGCCCTACAACGGAAATGGAGAAATTCTAAGTATCCAAAGACTTGAAAATATGCATGAGATTTAAACTTAGGTGTTCTGGAAAATCGTAGAGTCTTTAAAAGCTATTGGTATAAATGACATAAAATTGTTCAGGAGAGTGAATGTTCCCTTACATATAAAAAGCATGTATGGACATGATTAGGGCTGCGGAATCGTGGTGGTATGTTACGATCTTAATGTCTTATATGGGTAAATAATAATTTTAACCATGTATATATAAGCTCTTAGGCACTTCCTTCTTGTAAGCTAGTTTTCATAGGTAAGTTATGCTTTAGGTTTGTATCATTTTAATCTAGCTTATAAGTTGTTCCCTCATTGACTCAAACCTGTGACATGGTGTTTGATTTTGATACCAAATGAAACAAATAGAATTTACCTTTGAAAATTGGCTTACAAGTGGAGAGTGTCCAAGAGTTTATATACACTTAGTTAAGATTATCCTTAACTGACATTATGATTGTAACAGTATACACACAAGTGCTTTAAATGAGCTCAAATGAGTTGAGTTGAGTTTATACTAGCTTGGTTCACGAGCCTAAGCTAATTAAGCTGAGCTGAGTTTGTATGAGATTGACTTTTAGTATTCGAGCCAAAATTAATGTTTAAGCTCGATTTTTATTTTTTATTTTTTTATTTTTATGAAACGAATTGAGCTTGAGTTGAACAAAATCCTCTTCTTTTATGATCACAATTGTTGCATCTAACAATGTATATGTTGACATCTCATATTAAAAAAATGTTGCAACATATTCACATGTGACAACAAATACATCATTAGATCTGTAAAATCTAATTTGAACCACAGAATGATTCATCTCCATCTCACCTAAAATGGAGATAGAGATGATCTGTAAAATATATTATATCAAGTTATCCAATGTTAATCTCATTGTTGTTGTCCTAAACAGCTCATCAATGTTAAACATAATCTTCTTTGTTTTTTTATTTTATATACTTTTTGTGAGCCAATGTTGCACATAATCAAAAGGTCAATCATAATCTAACCAAATTATATATCATCAAATGTTGCATTATTTCGTTCTTGTTGGCACATACAGGGCCCCATTTTTCATGCATGTCAATGAGTGTTGCCCATAGATTGAGCCAATGGATGTAACAACTCATAGAGCAAAATTGGCCAGACATGACATGGTACCACCCATAATTATAAAGTGCACATTTCATCAATTGACAAGACAATGGTTTGATGTGCAGTGATTCCCCCTTCCAACTGATCAAACACTGACATGGAAATCATTAACTCCCAATTTGTCCTCCAAGCTTCAAAGCAATTATTTTATTGCCATTTTTTTTTTTCAGAGCAATGCCAAGATTTTATCCTAAAACTTTTTTTTAGGTTGTTTATCAATGTATCCTATTCATTAAAAAACCCTATGCATGATTTTTTTTTATTTATTATTTATTATATATATATATATATATATTTCTTTTTATGTCAGCATTTTTTCTTCTTCTTTTTAATTAAATAAGAAAAATGATTATAGGGAGGATCTTTTTCACTCATGATTTGAAAGGAAGAGAGTGAATAATCCTAAAATCGAAATAAGGGTGGGTTCACTAGCAACAATCCAAAAAAAAAAAAAAAAAAAAAAACACTATAGTGATTATAAGCAAATAATGAAAAATGGGCCAAAAAATGGCTTGGTATATTGCAAACAAGAAGATGATTTCCTTGTTTGTTGGGAGGCATAGTCTATCAGTTCAAACCAAGCATTTCGAAGTCAAATCCCTCCTGAAATGCCAAAAGAAGAAAAAGGTGAAAGGGTAAGAGGATTTGGATCTTTGCTTACCCATATCTAATTATTTGAAGACATTCAATCATGGAATTAAATTTCGATAGCTTCCCAACAAACTCGTCTATTTCATTTGGCAATAATGGACCCACGCCTTTTGCATTATTATTTCCCAAAGCACCTCTAAGTACATTCAAAAGTCATATTGATTGAAAGAAAGAAAGAAAGATACACGATTTCTTATTCATGTTAACTTCTGAGCCCAGGCCCAAAAAAAGGCATTATATTATCATTTTTTTTTTTCAGTGGTGTGATATATTGTCATTTCATTTCTTCCAATTTTGTTGCTGAATTGCTTGGCTTATTGTGGATTGTGTATAAACCGATTTGCATCAAATACACTTCAAGGCAGTGGAAGAGGAGCCAAGATCGAACCTTAGGTGTTAGGTTCTAGGGCTGGCAAAACAGGTTGGCGAGTTAAGTTCGGATCGATCCGCTTAATTAGTCAACCCAATAAAGGTAAACCCAAGCACGTATCGTTTAAATGAATGGGTTAAACCATTAAACATGTACACGACCGGCTTGATCCGTTTAATAAACATGTCAACCTGTTTGAACCCATTTAGACCCAAACGTGTTAAACCCCAACACGACCCATTTTGAGCCGAATACGACCCATTTGACACATTTGAGTGTTTCATGCTACACAAATTTTCAATTCAAACATACAAGCATAATAAAGTACATGAAACACACATACCTTTGGTGTATGCAAAATCAAAAATTTGTTTAGACGCTCTTGAAAGTCCTTTAATCTTCTCCTCAATAATTATCAAAGACCAAGAGTGTGTTCAAACTGCACCAACTTGATCCATTCAAATATTTGGTTTTCAAGTGATGTATCATTGTATGTAACACCCCAGTCTCATATTGGGAAGATGAGGATGAGAAGTCCATATAAAGTGTGTGATTTATAAAGATAATCATAAGTGCTAAATCTTACGTTGCCTAATTATTAAGTGAAATTGTGTTTTTTTAAAGAATTTTAGGACAGCTCTAAAATTGACTAGTCTTTTTGGAGTCATAGCGCAAATGTCGCTAAATCTTACATTGCATAATTACCATAGAAGTGAAATTAGGTTTTATAAAGAATTTTAGAGAAGCTCTAAAATTGACTAGTCGTTTTGGGGTCATAACGCATATGTGACTAATGCTTTTCTTTGGGTTGTTATAAATAGTATCGGAGCCAAATTGTAACACTATGCCATATGGTATTAGAGCACTACATGACGTAGACCTGATGAAGATGTCAGGAGTTTAAGATAAAGAATTTGTAATACCCCAATATAATATTTGGAAATATGAGGAGTAACCCATTTTGAAGTTTCCTAAAATTCCGTATAACATTACAAAAAGTCAACCCATACCTTAATTAATTAAACTTCTAGAAATAAATAAATTTTTTAACATATATATATATATATATATATATATATATATATAAAGAAGCTTCAAATAAAGTGATGTAAGTTAAATAAAGTAGTTCTGATTTTTTTTTTTTTTATAAAAAAAATATATGATTTTGATAGAAGTTTTAAAGCTGATAATAGATATAGATGATTTCATTTGCTTTGGAACCTGAAAAATTATCAAATTAATGCACACTTTTAGAAATAGATATTATCAAACTGGATATTACAAAAACACAATATATGAAGGGAAACCAAAGAATAATCTACATCAAATGTATAGGGTTGAAGGAATTCGAACTAACAACCAATCTCTTTGAAAAATTAAATGGATTAAAAGGATGCAAATAAGATAGTAAGGGCGATGAGAATGAAAATAATGCCAACAAAGATAAATGTGTAGATGTGTTTCTTTTTGTTGGTAGTAAAGCATGCAACTTGTATGGATAATATGGACAAACCATACACATAAGGATATTTGGTTTACGAGTAAGCCAAACATTGGAATCTCACCTTTTTAAGAATTCTATCATATTTCTAATCTTTTTCAAACGTAACAAAAGTCACATTTTTTTCTTTTTCTTTTTGTCTAATTGAATTTGAGAAAGGATTACAAGGGAGGATCCTTACAACTCTTGATCTGAAAGGAAGAGACAGTTGGGAATCCTAAACAACAAAAAATCAAAAAAGGAGTGAGTTCTCTAACAATAGACCCAAAACGTAACAAAAGTCACATTTTTTTTTCCTAATTGAATTTGGGAAAGGATTACAAGGGAGGATCCTTACAACTCTTGATCCAAAAGGAAGACAGAGTTGAGAATCCTAAACAACAACAAACCGAAAAAGGGGTTGGCTCCCCAACAATAAATACAAAATGAAAACAACAGTGTGAAGTTGCAAAAAAACAGTAGGAAATGGGATAAACAAGTATGCCATCTCAATAGGGCCGCATATAGCGGTAACAGAAGTAAAAGGAGCATAGATTAAGGCGAACCTATCTGAACCCCCACATGGAAACAACATCAACCACCGGAAGGAGGCTAAAATGGTAGAAGGACTGTTAGATTCCGAGTCGAGGACTATAAAATAGAGAAGCACCAACACAAATCCAGTTACAAAAGTCTTCGTAAAGGATAAATTCACAAAACAAAAGGGAAAAGTAACCCAAACTTGAAGGCATCATAGCACAAATAAAGCTACGAAAATACATTTAAAAAAAAAAAAAAACACAGCCATTTAAAAAGCCAAACATAAATAAAACAACAAAAAACCAAAGCAGCAACAGCATGAGTGAAAGGCGTGGCGAAGAGGTGAATTACTATCATGTCATTTAGGGGTAGACAAAATGTGCTATTACATTGAGATTTAGAGGCTATTACATTCTTAGGAATTCAGATTTCAAGACATTACATTTCTGAAAATGCATTTACAGAAAAAAAAAAAATGTTAAATTTCACGAATCAAACGACAAGTTAAAGTTGACATCTTCCCACCAACCATCGCATGCATTTTCATTTGGCAATCATGGGTTTGCCTTTTGCATTATTGTTTCCCAAAGCATCTCTAATCACATTCAAAAGTCACATTGATTGAGAGAAAAAATTAAAAAAAAAATTCATGTTTATGAAGTCAAGCTGGAAAATATAAAGTGTTTAAATATAAAAAAAATGTATAAAAATTTAGAAATGATATTGTATGTAATAGAGTATTATTGTATTACTATAGAAACGACATCGTTTTGATTTTTTTCTTTTATTTTATTTTTATAAAAAATTTTATTTTAAAAAAGCGGTTAGTGGTTATTAGGGTTATTAACTGCTAATTGTTTAGGCGGTTAGTAAATTTTACTGACCGCCTTTTCACCCTACCTAAAACAGCCTCTCATCTTAATGGAAATATATGTTTGGATGGCATTTAGGGTAGGCAAAATTTACTGACCGCCTTTTTACCCTACCTAAAACAGCCTCTCATCTTAATGGGAATATATGTTTGGATGGCATTTAGGGTAGGCAAAATCCCCGGGAAGCAATCTGGTGGATATGGTGTAGCTATAGATATGAGAGATATCCATGCATGTGTAATAATAATGAATCCATGATGATGTAGTTGTCATTTGAAATCAACAAGTATGATTATAAAAATTGTTGACTTGAATCGATGTGAGATAAAGTTGCAATATCATATGTAAGAGTAGTTGTTAATGATATATTTGATAATATCTCATCAGGCTAAAAAAATAGCCATATCCTCATGATTTTTTTTTAAATGTTTTCAATAGTATTTTACTTCAATTAATTAATGAAAGACATAGTGAAGCCTTTTCTTGATGATGGTTGCTACTAGAAGGATATAGTGAAACCTCTTTGTATCCTTCCAAATGTGACGTTACTTTTAAAATTACCATTAAATTCGAAATGATCATTATTAAATTTTGATTTTTTAGGACATAAAGATGACAAATGGAAATATTACTCCTCCCTCTAGCATCTTCTTTAGTTCGTCTTCTATCGCTCATCAGTTCTGTGACGGTTCCTTTAATAATTACATATTATTGCCATATCTTTATTTTTAGAAACTATTATGTAATAATTGCATAATTGCAATATACTCAATTAGTGGGTGGTTGTGTAATAGTTTATTTTCTTAAAATAAGTTGCAATTCTCTTTATGCAAGGATGGAGATGCCGTATGGAAATTCAACCAATGAATAATTAATTGCTTTATGCAATAATTGGAGGTTGATCTCCTCAAAATAATTAATTAGAGGTCTGATCTCCTCAGGGTGTTTGATTTATCAATTTTTCCTTTTATTTTCCAATTTTCAACAGATAGAAACCTTTCATGTTCCCATCACAATCAAAGAAAGCAGAACAATGTCAAAACCAAAAAGGGAAATCATCATTAATCAATAGTCTCACATCAAAAACAAATAACTAGACTTGAAATTCAATTCTACCATTAACTTTGACTTTCACAACTTTTAATGAAATTATCATAAACTTACAAACTCCTCTGTCTAATGAAACACATAAAATGACAACAGATAATGATAATCCACAATAAAATGGCAACAGATCACCACGTCAGCCTACATAAACTAGAAGAATGATTTGCTAATAACGACAGAAGGCTTCCCATCTAGGATTGGCATCATTGATATATTTTTCCAAAAAAAAAAAAACCATTCACTCATTCATTTCATTGATGATAAAATCTTGAACAACACGGTTCTCTATTACAAAATCATTAACACATTGAGGGGCCCCCTTTATGTTGATCATTTTACTTTTTCTAGCCTATAAGTCGCTCTGTTCGCCTCTCTTTTAACATGATACACCCTGGATTATTGAAAAGATTTCAGCACCAACTGGGCATCCTCAATTAATTGGCCACAGAGATACCAAATTTTTGTTAGAGAATATGTGAACTTGTCCCACGTTGCTTATATATGAGAATCTCTCTCCCTTTGACTTCTATATATTGAGGCTTCCTATGTATTATCAAATTACTCAATAAAATTAAGATGTAGCGTATAAGACTTTAGTGTATGGATTTAGGTCATAGACCCAACTATCTTAATATCTTGTATCTTTCTCTTGTTTATTATTATTCCACATTCAATACTCATGTCATTATGAGTTCTTACATGGTATCAAAGCTAATAGGCTAACATTCTGGATTTCAATTTTTAGTTTTGTTTATTAGCATTTGGTTTGGATTGTTTTCACAATCACGAAACCCCTTATTTCTTTTATCTTTGTTTCCACCATAAGCTTGTTAGATTTTGTTACTGCCTTGGCATTTTCTTTGCCAGATTTTATTTCTTTGGGTGTCAGTACCACTCGTTTTTGCTAGTCAGAAAACGTGTAAGCTGATTTCCACCCGTTGCAATGGTTCCCATTTCTGGTAAGATCTGGAAAAATAATTCCAGAATTTGTCCATGCCTTCATTGCAGCCTAATCTGAAAAAATAATTTCATAAACAAGCTTGCGAGGCTCATATCTACCATTCAGTGGAAAATCCGTCAACAATAGCCACCACACGCCTCCCGAAGACATTGTTCGACCTTCCTACTCCTTCCATGCGTCGTCGATCAAGAAAAAAATTGTAGTCTCTAATATTTCGCTGCATGGCTTCTCATTCTTCATCTTTTATTCCGTTGCATGGCTCACGGTGCTTATAGATCTGACATCCCACAGACAACGTTGCCAGCCGGTGGTGCCCGTTTGGTCAAAAAAAAAAAAAAAAAATCCCGATGTGTGACTCGGCCCACTTCAATCTTGGATCTTCTATTTGTCTCACTCTGCCACTTCATTCTCTTAACTGGATGAAGTGAAGGGGAGAATGTGAGAAAAGAAAATAGAAAGAAAAGAAAAGAGAAGGAAGAAAGAAGAGGAAAAAGAAAAGAAGGAAGAAAGAAGTGCTGTCGGGGTGGGAGAGAGAAAGGAAAAAAAAAAAGAAAAAAAAGAGGAAGAAAGAATCGATTGAAAAAAAAAATGAGAAAAGAAAAGAAAAGATCCCAAATAGGAATGTTTGACCCAAGTGGCGAAGAAAAAAAAAAAAAAAAAATCAAAAGAGGCCATAGTTGCCCGTAACCTTTTGGCCCTTTGTTGGCCTTATTCATTTGGTCTTTTATTGGTCCTTTGTTGACCTAGACATATTTTTGGCCTATTGTTGTCCCATTATTTGGTGGTATATTTTTATTATGTTTGACATAGATCTATATTTTGGTCTTTGTGGCATTGTTTAAAACCAAGGCCTAACCTTTGTGGTATTGTTCAAAACTCAGACCCTTTTTAGCTTATAGTTGGCTTCCTTGTAAGGCCCATGTTTGGCCCATTTCGGCCAAAAGTTGCTAATATTGAAATCCCATCCATAGTAACAGAAGTTCACAACTGCCAGTGTTTCAAATTCCGGCCCCATTAACTCCAGCCACCTCCTTCGGCTGCTATCGCCTCCAACGAGTTTTATGGCCACCATCTCGGCCTTCGTCACTGATCAAGAAAACTCAAGATTTCACAAGTCTCCACCTTGAGTTTGAGGGGGAATGTTAGAGAATATGTGAACTTGTCCCACATTGCTTATGTATGAGAGTCTTTCTCCCTCTAGCTTTTATATATTGAGGTTTCCTATGTACAATCAAATTACTCAATAAAATCAAGATGTAGCCTGTATGGCTTTAGTGTGTGGATGTAGGTCATAGACCGAACCACCTTAATATCTTGTCTCTTTGTCTTGTTTATTATTATTCCGCATTCTATACTCATCTCATTATGAGTTCTTACACTTTTGTCATCCTTTCTTAATGCCTGCATCACCTGTAAAGCATCTCCTTCCAGTTCTACCTTATTTCACCCTATCTCTTTAGCAAAAACTAAGGAATTATTGATTTCTCAAGTATGTGAATAATTATGTAATTAAATTGGGTGCTCAAAGGATAAGAGATATTGAATTAAAGTGACAGTTTAATTGACTTTAATTGGTCTACGGAATATTTCATGGAGAATCAAATATACTAATAAGAATTTTCTAAGGAATTAATTGATAAAATTAAAAAAGAAATTAGAGTGTAGTTGCAATTATTTAGTAGAATTAATTGTAATTAAATAGTAACTTGTGACAAGTCATCAATAGACAAATGTCACAAGCCTATTTGAAGTTAGTTTTTATTTTTCCTTTGGGTCCCTCTTTAAGTTGATATAATTTGACCATGTGACATGCTTTTATTTATTTAGTTAGGCTATATTCTAATTTTAAAACATTGGCTAGTGTGAGACAATGTCTTAGTTGTGTATATAGGGAACTGGGAATGGGATAAAACTCAAGTTCAAGACACTGTAGTAGGTGCTTGGTCTACGGATAGAATCCTAGTCCCGATCGTGTATGCTAGACGCAAGGAGCTAGGGTTTTATCCCTAGTTCCTAATGTGATTAGGATGACCTGATTGAAATTTGGTATCCTAATGTGATTAGGATGATCTAATTGTTTAAGGTTCTCTAACACAAGAAATTATGATGTAGGGTTATATTTCCTAAATGGAATGGAGTATGACTCCTTAAACCTAAAGCAAGATATGATTCCAATGAAATTGCAATATAGTTTACCTAACAAGATTAGGAACACTACATCTTGTTTACATAAGGATTCATATTAGGAAAGTGTTTAAAAATAAAGGTGTTAGTTATTTTTATTAGGTAATTCGGTGCTCAAAACTTTGTAATTTTTCATTGTTTGAAGCTTTGATTGCAAGAGCATTCAGTTTAGTTCTAGCGGCAAGCCTCAGTTTGTTTTCCAAAGAGTCTTGCTGTGTAATTTTTCATCGTTTGAAGCTTTGGTTGCAAGAGCATTTGATGTTGTTTGAGTGGCAAGCTTAGTATGTTTTCCAGAGTGCCTCATTCGCTGGAGTGTTCGCTAGGGGTCTGAATGGCTATTATTTCAAAAAGAGGGAGCATGCTCCATTTTCTAGTCGTTTGTTGGTCTGTATGAACGGATGCAGTCCACAGTAAAATCTGAGAGCTTTGTTCATTAGGCGTTCGCTAGGTTTTCCGAACGGGAGACGCACATAATAGATCTAAAGAGCTTCATTCACAAAGACGTTCACTGGTAGTTCGGACGAGACATGACGAGAAGATTTTTAACCTAGCTCCATTCGAACGAGTATCAAGACCATCTAAACGAAAGTTGGCACTTGTCGTTTTAGGGTTTTCAAATTTCAGCTTGGATTTACCAAACGTTCCCTCGGATTTTCCATATTAAGGTCTTCTTATTCAGCAAGGAAACCTAATTCTTATTTGCCTATATATATATATATGACTCTTTAGAGCATGATTTTTCCAAGAAACTAAGGGGAAAAATTCTATATTGTGCTAAGAGAGAATTTTAAGGATTCATAGCTTTAGATCTATTTTTTCTTAGAGTGTTGCTGTGATTTCAAAAGTTGTTCTTCATCAACAATCATGAAGCCTGTCAGAAGTTATTGCATGAGAAATCATTAGAAGAAGTTTCCAGAGGTTTTGGGGGAACTACTGGGATAGAAGGCAAGAAGGGTCACTTGTTTAGCCGAGTTTATTTCAACTTCAAAGGTTTTGTAAGTGTGAACAACTTGTAATTTCTCATTCTTTTATAGTGCATGATTTCCTAGGTTTAGCTGCCCCATATTAAGTTTTTTGTTTTTTGTTTTTTTTTTTTGAAGAGTTCTTCAAAGGTTTTCACCTCATCACCAAAATATCTGTGTTTCTTTGATTTACTACTTTACATATTTTGGTGATTAATTGTTGCTTGCTTCTTATTTTTAATTCTACATTATTTTTGTTTAAACACCTATTTACCCCCTCTAGGTGTATTTTGGAGTCTAGTTTATATTTTCGAAAGATATTATAATATGAATAGAATATCAATGGCCTAGTTAGATAAGGAATTCTAATGTAATTAGGATTCCAAAGTTCAAGTTGGTTAAGGTTTCCTAGTGTGACTAGGATTTCTACCAAGATAGGAAAACCAAGTTCATCTAGGAAATGTTATTGAGATTTGAACTCCCATTTCAAGACTCTATAGACCATATTCAATATAATCATTGGACCATTTACATGTATATGATAATTAACAATCATAAAGTAAAAGCATAAAAATATGTTATATGCTTAATGCTTATTAAATATATCTGCAAATAAATAACTTTCATTTAACTTATCTCAATTGTCTTAAACAGTAATTGGAGTTTAGGGCTTAACCTTATTACTAGAGTGTATCATCACTAAAAAGGGTTTTATTCGGAGCACTTGCGGCCCCTATAGAAGTTTTAGTAGGAATTGAATTTACACCTCTCCAATTGGTTGCCTATAAGTAGAGGAGCATGTGAAGGCATATGATGCACCAAGTGGTTGCCTAGAAATAGAGGAGCATGTGAAGGCATATGATGCACTCAGTTTCACTCTCTTGGGAGCCCACTTTATTGGTCATCTTCAATCATTGAGGAGAAGATCCAAAGGCCCCAAAAATCCTATAGGCAAACATGTATCAAGAAGAAGAGAAGAGTTCAGATTGCTCAATTCCCTAGAGTAGCCGATTAATGTGTGCCAAATACTGCATATTTGGACTCCTTACTTTACTTTTGTTAATCCTTTAGCTGTGTTATTATCTGATGTTTTGTGTTAGTTTTGTGTTTTTAATCTTTTTAAGTTGTTGAAGAAAAACTGCAGCTTTAAAGAAGAAAATGCAAAGATTGGAAGAAAGCACACTTTAAGAAGACTTAGATGATGTGGTTAAGTTTAACCAAAGCAATGAAATGATTAAATTGGAATTTCTCTAATTGGAGTAAAAATTGGATTGGATTAAATTTCAGATTCTGCACACGTCTCAGCATTTTGGCCATAACTTTCTGCTTAAATATCGGATTGAGGTGAAATCAGTGGAATTGGAAAATGAACTCAAAATGACAATTTATTGTAAAATATGATTTTTCTAATTCGGACGTTTAGTATACCAAAATTGTCCTGCAATAAAAGAACGAAATCTGGACGAATCCTATTTCGATTTGTACTGGGATTGCTTCCTAATTTGACTGGGAGATAGACGTCCGATTTTCCTAGGATTACTATGGCTTCTAGGACTTTCCTAAGCCCTATAAATAGATCTCTAATCCTTCAAGAAAAATAGACAAGTTTGGAGACAAAAATTCACAGCTTCTCTCTTTAGTTTAGTTTTTCTTTAGGTTTACGTTTAGGTTTATGTTTATTTTTATATTTTATTTTTTATGTGGAGCTAAATTCCCAACTAAGATTGGGGATGAAACCTCACCGATGAAGAACAACAGCACTTTTATGTAAGTTTTTATTTATCTAATTTTAATGGGTTTAATATTTCCATTGTTTTACTTATTTTCAATGTGTGAAATGATTCTTGGATATCTTATTGTGATTCAAGGATACACTTGATGATTTAGGATAATTTCACATAATTTATTGTTTGATTTTATATGCCTAAAAATTGGATAGCCTTTGTGATTTGTTCGTAAGATACATTTGGTGTTTCAATTAAATTTGGATTCATTTTGTGATTTGTGCAATGAATGGATATATGTGATGATTTTGATTAATCGTTTGAAGTATAGTAAAACATAGGAGAAAATCCACTTTACCTCCCTGAAGTTTCAGGAGTTTTTCAATTTGAACCCTAAAGTTTAAAAATTGGCAATGTACCCCACTAATGTTTCAAAAATTTTCAATTTAAACCTTCCGTTATATAATTTCATAGATTTCCGTCCTATTTGGCGGAAATTCATAACGGAAGGTTTAAATTGAAAATTTTTGAAACATTAGGGGGGTACATTGCCAATTTTTAAACTTTGGGTTTCAAATTGAAAAACACCTGAAATTTCAGAGGGGTAAAGTGGATTTTTCCTTAAAACATATATAAGATTTTAATTGTGAGAACTTCAGATTAATATTGATGAACATGGAAGTATGTTATTATGATTCGGTGAGTGTGGATTCCCAAACCTTAGTATTTTACCTCTTAGTTTCTTTTATTTAGTTTATGTTTTTTTTTTTTCTTTTAATTTTCAAAAATCCCAAATCAAACCCTTTTGGAACTAGGTTAGGATTTAATTAGTTTAGATATAAATTGCTCTTTTAAAAACACAATTCTCTGTGGGTTCGACCTCGCACTTGTAAAACATTATATTGCAAACGATTTGTTCACTTGCGAGTATATTAAAATTTGCACAACACCGATTCTAGCATGTTACTATTCTCTCTTGTTTATCTTTTTTTTTTTTTTTTAGCGCGATCTTCCCATATTTTTGTAAAAAGTCAGTCTTGGGGTTTCTTTATTGTGCATACGATGTTCATGATCCAAACAATGACGTATCAAACGAGAGTAATGTGATATTAATTAATTGGTCTAACATGGTATACTATTAATTAATTAGATGGTATGTTGATAGAGGAACATATTTAAAATTGGAGAAAAATTGAAGGATCTAATTGTCGAAATTGAAAGTCTAGGGACTAAATTCAAATCCCATTGAAATTTAAGGATTAATTTTCTTTTTCCATATTTTTATTGCTCACATTAATATGTTGATTTATATGTCTTCAAGGATAGCAAAATATTTCTAAATGGCATGTAACAAAATGCTTGATATTGTTATGCATTCTTCATGGTATGATTTGAAAATAAACTATAAGGGGATACAAGTCCGATGAAAATATTTAGACGTGATGAAAATGTTTATGAAAGTAAAAGTTTAGATGCGACGAAAATGTTTATGAAAGTAGAGGTTTAAATGCGATGAAAATGTTTAAGAAAGCAAAGGTTTAGATGTGATGAAATTGTTTATGAAATTAAAGGCTTTGACGCGGTGAAATGTTTTCAAGTTCATATGTTAAGAAATGTTGATTGACAAGGAAGAAAGTTCTTTATTGGAGTGATGCCCCATTATTAGCAAGAAGTTGATGGGAGTGATGCCCTCAGTGCTGATCGACAAAGAAGAAAGTTCATTGAGAGACTGAGTGTAATACCCGGATAAAACATCCGTTTTAAAAGATTAATGACTCACTACACGGTTAATGATTTTGTAAAACATAGCTTTAAAATAGAGACACGTAAGCCCTTATATGTAACCCAACTCTTGGAGCTTTTTGAGGCAGAACCCAAATCCCACCCATTTCTGACCGTACGTACGTCAGGGGACCACCCGAATGTACGCACCTAGCACTTAGTGAGAACGTACGCCAGGGGACCATTCAAACGTACGTTGACCAGTCCTTGATCCAGTGGGCAATACCCGAGAACGTACGCCTGAACCCTTTTATCTAACGTGTAATAGTACTTGAACGTTCGCTAACACCCTGATAACAGTTTTAACCCGTTCTCCACTTTTCCAGAGCTAGGCAAAGCCCAAGCTCCTATATAAGCCATGCCTTCGACCCTCAGCCTCCCCTAACCTCAAAGAAACCCTAACCCTAGTGTGAGAAGTGATTTGGAGAGAGAGAGAGAGAGAGAGAGAGATAGAAGAGAGAAGAGAAAGCTTGGTGTTCTTGCCATCTTCTAAGGAAATCCCCTTACCTATTCCATGGTCTTTTTAATGTTGTTACTAGTATTTCATGATTGAAGATATTTTGACAAAGCCTCACACCCATTTCTTTACAAGAGCCAAGTATGTTTTGAAAGAGCTTTAAATCCTTCTTCCATTTATTTGAGTTGCATGATAACATGATATGTACTTTGCATGTGCCTACTTAATAGCTTAGGATGAGATATATCAATCCTTAGATTGGATAGAAGCCTTAAAACAAGTTTGGAGCTTTTGGCCTAGGCACCTAACTCACTGGATGAACGTTCTCTCTCGAGGCCGAACGCTCGACTAGGGAGTAAGGCCTCCATCCTTTAGCTCCAAATGTGCAATACTAGGGTTCAGCGACTCATTTGACTAGATATGACTTTAGTGCTATAACTCTTAGGAATTCTGTAGTGCTGCGCGTAACAATATGTCGTATTTCGTTATAGCAGGGATTTGTGATGTCGGAAGACTCAAACGAGTGCGCGAGGTAAGTAAACACTTACGAACACTTTCCTTAGAAATGTGGGATATGTCAGCTGACTGTCTACGTTTATGATATGAGCATGTCTACGTTTTGTAATAACTTGGTAACTGCTTTAATAACTGGTTGATAAGATGTATTATATGACATGGTACACCGGTATGTGTGGTATAATGGCCATGGGCTATATAGACTTAATTCTATGGTAAAATGTGTTCTTGTTTATATGGGCATTGGATTCAATGGTTAATCATGACCGGCGCAATCATTGCCTAATGGTTAGTCACTACAGGACGTACGTCACTAGTAGGGTGGGCCACTTGAGGTTGGACTCGGTCAGATTGCTAGTGTTATGGACGGTAGCGTACAATGGTTGGGGTACCGACATTGTACTACAGGTCCCTCAGGACAGCGCCAACCCTGCTAAGAAGGGGTTATATCTTGGGTAGACCATATATGATAGTTATGATCCATAAGCATTAGTTTTCTGCATTAAAATACTTAGGCGATTGCCGCTGGGAATACACAACTCTTTTGTTAACCAAACAATACTTATGGTGTATTAACGGAAACAACACCTCTTTTTCAATGTTTACCAAAACTGCATTTTTATTTCTGCTTAATAATAATGGGCTTCTATCATACCAATAGTGAGGTTTACTTACTAAGTCGTTAGACTTACGCGGTTATTACTCATATAGGGAGCTTGTTCTTAGAACTCTAGAGTGACACAGTTGCCACCTCAGACTCTGCTTTAAGATCTTCTTGCTGTTATTAGGTTTGCCTTATATTATTGTTAGTTGCTCAATGTCTTTAATTTGAGGATTATACTTGTACCCGTAATGACTATAGACTTCTCAGATTTATTTCACTTTTCTTTGCATTAAATCTAACAATGCTTTGAGGGGCGATTCCCCATTTAGCCATCACTTGGTTAAACTGAGTAATTGCCAATAACCTTGCCAGGCTGGCCAAAGTCAGTTTTTGGGGGTGTTACACTGATGCCCCCTTATCAACATTATGTAATTAAACTATTAATAAGTAATGAGAATGAGGAAAGTTCTTGGTGCGAGTGATGCCCCATTGTCAACACAAGTAAGAGAACAAAGAATAAGAAATTAATGTATGGCATAGAGATGCATATTATGTGTATGTATTGGTTATGTGAATGAATGAAATGAATGCATAGTATAAAGATGCATATGATGCGGGTATGTGTTGTGCCAAATACCCACCTAAATTAATAGGCGAATACTTGGTACGTTTTACATGCAAGTGCACAAGATCAAAGCGATAGTATAGTAGACAAATATGAGATCATTCCCACGAGAATTGATAATTTTGCTTAGAATGTAATTTTCTAATTAATTAACGGAATTAAACCAATTGTCAAAGATTAAATTTAATAATAACATAAAAAGGTAATAAAAGATAAAAATAAGAATTAGGGTTAGGGTTTTGACATCCACCAGTAATCAGAACAAATTAAGATAACAATATGCCAATGCTAACAATTATACCGATGTACTTAATGCTTGCTAACCTAAGGGCATGGTATCTACTCCTTAAACTATTGATTTTCCTAAGCAACGAATTATGCATGGTATCTACTTTAATTCTTTTCGTTCTTAAAAGATTTAACATGGTATCTACTAAGTTTTTCTTTAAGAAATCATAAATCAATGGAAATCGACAAACACATGAAGCCTAGGGCATGGTATCTACTCTCAACTTTTCATGTTGATTAATCCAAGAACCCATGATGAGGTTCTTTCATTACTTTATTAAGCCCTGGACTCTGTCATCTAAATTGACTCAATTAAAAAATTCAAACACATGCATATGTTTTTAGGAACATTCATATGAGGAATTCAATCAAATAGGAAATAATTAAGTTAAGCACTCACATATAATTGCAGGAAAGGCGTCAATATTGAAATCCTAAAAAGACATGACTAGGGCTTCAATCTATCCCCTAACAAGAGTTTAGTTACACATAATGAAAATAAAACTAAAAAGGAAAAAAAAGAAATCGAAAACGCTTCTTGCTTGAGCCTTCAATTCTTCTCTCCAAGATTGCATATCCAATTGTATGAATAGAAGGTCTATTTATAGGCTTGGGAACAACCCTAGACGTTCCAGTGCAGCCAATCAACTCACAAATCGAGTTGGAATTGGATTGTAGTCATTGAAACCGTGTGAAACTGTGGCAAAACTGTGTCTCTGCTACCTAGCACACGAATGTGCTCGATCATAGGAGGGTGCGCTTGATCACATGCTTGCGATCGATCCTTGGCTTGGGCGCTCGAGCACTGTTGCCCTCGATCCTGTTGCGTGTGTGATCGAACGCTAATCCTAGATGACTTGCGCTTGAGCGCAAGTGCGCTCGAGCCTATTGCTGCCTGTGATTGATTACAACCTCCAGCTTTTCCTAAAAATGTCTTTTAAGTGTAGAACTTGTCGGAAACGCTTGCTTTTCTTCAAAACCCTCAAAACTACAAGAAAACACAAGAACAAAGCAAAACATCAAACTATAACAAAACTAAGAGCTTAACATATGTGAATTAAGAGGCTGGAATATGTAACATTTAGCACTTATCATATTGCTAGTCTTTTAGCAATACAAAACTGAAAATAAAAACAACATAAAATAAAAAAGATAAATCCTTATGTGTGTAGCTGAGTTAGATGGATTTGTTTGTGTATAATTCCAAACAAGATATTAGAATATGCATACACACAACTATAATAATAATAATAATAATAATATATATATTTTAAATTTTTTGCGGGTTTACTTTATCACCTACAAAATGATTTAAAAGTATAGTAAAACTTACAGTAGCTGTTATTGTAAACTCATAGTATATATATATATATATGCGGCTCATTTCTAGAAGTCAATAATTTCTTAATTTATTGAGATTGTGGACTCATATATCCGTCTATATTATTATGGTAACCCTACAATCGCATAATTCTTATTGCAAGTTGAGGGATTGGCGTAGTTTTGAGTGCGAGCTTAGACGTTGATAGAAGAACTCAGGTGAGCTTAGATTGTGGTCTACTGACCTGAGTTAAGTTAGCCTTTGTAAATTTGTATAGATGCCAAGTCTGGCATGTCATAGTAATGTTATATATTCATTTAAGATTTAGTTGTAATGATTTTATGAGATGAAATAGTAGTTCTGGTATATTTTATTGAGAAGTCTATTTGGTCAATTTAAAGGCAAAAATTATTAAAGGTTTTTTTTGGTAATTGTTTAAGGATATAATAATAGCGTGTTGTGGTTAATTGTGAAAAATTCTTCTCTTTCACCCTTAAATTTATGGCGGCCGTTCGCGCACTTTGTCTTGCAGTTTATTCTTTGCTACTAGAAGTTGTTGGTCACTGCCACCACCTGTTGTCGCTATTGCTGTTGTCATCGCTAATTTTTCTTTGAGTCAAAAGTTTTTTTTTAAAAAAATTATTTTTATTTGAAATAATTTCTTTTAGTTAAAAATATTTTTCAACAAAAAAAAAAAAAAAAGAGAGCCTAAATATAAACGAAGACACGAAAGGCTTGTTTGCCAACAGCCAGGGCCGGCATTGTAGTTGGAACGGCACTGTTCCAACAGCAAAAATTGACTTTTTACTTAAAAAAAAAAAAAAAAAAATTTAAGTAAAAAGTCAATTTTTGCTGCTGACACTGTAACTAGAACAGTATCGCTTCAGCAACAGTACCAGTCCCGGCTGTTGGCAAACAAGCCTGAAGTAATGCTTGAAGAGTTGGCTCTTTGACTTTCCAATAATTCTCTTTTTCCTAACATCCATGCGGATTTACCGATTTAAATATAGAAAGCAAATTAACATAAATAAATTTACCGGATGGAATCAAAAGTTGTCCGTAGTCCGTATAATAGATTGAGCACGTAGGCGTCTGTGAGCTTCTCTATATTTGTCGGCCAACATGGTCCCACCGCCATCTCATTCAGGGCCCCACCGCTTCCAGTTTCTGTCTCTGGCCGACACAATAGTGAAACTTTTCATCGTGCGTATTTGTCTAAAAATTAATGAAGTTCCCATAATTTGAATCCAGGGAACCAAATTCAAACCCAATCACTCTGGGGCAACGCATGGCACCCACACCAAATTAATTTAAAGTATTGGATTTATCTGCAGCACCTAATATAATTATTTTATTTGTAAATTATATTATTGTCTAAATCTGCTTAAATTGGTATAAACCCTCAAAGCAAAAGCTTTCTATGGTGCAGTAAAAATAGCTTCAAGTTTTTGTTTGATCCAAAATAAATGGAATCTGTAAACTCTCCCGGAGACACTCCGATGCCAATTACTCTTTTGTAGTGATTTGGAGTACACAATGACGACGTATTGACGACCTGAAGAAAGCGCATCTACCGTAAAGAAAACCGTTCTAACACTCTTCATTTATGTCAATTAATTTCTTTCTCTTTTCCTTATGCAGTGAGGAATGTCATGTGTATTAACTGTTTTTCAGAATCCAAATAAGTCAGATCTGAAGCAGAAGATTTAATTCACTGCAAAATATATTTGGATGTTTGAAATATGATGAAGCTTTGATACAATGTTAAAGTTTGTTGAGAAATTTAAAATACGAAAATAATAGTAGAAGCAAAAAGGAGAAAAGAGAGACAAAGAATTATGGGTGGTTCGATTTTAGACACATATATCTACATTCTGGATAGTCCTTTAAGGTTAGTTGAGCTTATTAACTTCATTGCTTTTAGTACATAAGCCCCTATTTCTAGTTGAATAAGTCAATCTATGCAAGAAAACCTAAATCGATCTATACTAAAAAAATATAAACCAATCATATAAATATTAGAATATATTCAGAATAACAATTGAAATAAGGTGGCGAGGCTATATATGCTATAAGAGAGATGATACACATCCATCTATAACCCATTTTTTGTTCATCACTTTTGCGAATTTACTAATGAATTTGTTGGATCCACACTAGGTCTGATAGATTTAATGATAGATTTGTCCATCTTTTGTGTCGAGATGGATAAAAGATTGAAACAAAACATTTCTCATGCTACAAACATGCAGGCAATACACAATTATAAACTTAGAAACTAGTAAAATATAAAGTAAATGATTAAATTTATCACTTTTTATCAGCTTAATTAATTTTTTAAAATAAGTTATTATTTTAGATCGCGCGTTCAAACATTGTCTTCGTCATTCGCCTCCAATTTCACTTAAATATTACACTTGTTAAACATTACTTATTAATAACGTGAGGGAGAGTATTGGTAATTTAACAGAACTTAGGGTCTTCAAAGTAAATATAAAAGATAATTAAATTGTGCTTTAGGGTCCTTCAGCCTTTCTTAATCAATCTATTAAATGTAGAGATTAGACCAAAATGGTGTCCATTTCGCAATGGTAGAAAATGATGAAGGGATATTAAGTGAAGTAAACTCAAATGCATCCCCAACCATACATATTCACCACGTAGAAACAACACACTTGCCGTCAGTAGGTTCAAATGTAACATTAGATGATGTGGATTACATTATTTTAAATGAAATATTTTTGTGTGTCACATTATTGGTCTCCTTCTAGCTCTTCTGAGCATGCCCATTTTGATTGGTGAGGTGTGTGATGGGCTATCTTTGTTAATCAATAAAGGCTTGAAAATATATTTTGTTATGAGAACAGAAAGTTCACTTCATGAGTCGATCAATCATACATAAGTCATTGTAATCAAATCAAAATTTGGGCCCCGTTTGGATACCTCATGACCCACTCTGTTAATGAGCTTCACAGCTTCAAACAGACCATCGCCTACATTTGATTCATGAAATTTGACTGTCAGAATCCGACCCACATTTCACCCTCACTTGCCTGGAAAATTGACACTGTCTCTTTCCCATCCGCCGGCCATGTTCAACAGATCCGAATCTATTCAACCTATATCTGTCTTTTATGTCAGCTTCTTCTTCCGACGCGCTTTCCGTGTACTTCTCCACATCTGTGCGTGGGCCTCACGTACCACCCCACCGCCACCACTCTCCACCAAAGCTGTTTTTTATTTTCCTCGTTCGTTTATGTTGTTTGTTTTGCTTTTTGCTTTTATGGTGTTGTTATTCGAACGTGCTCCTCTTTCAATGGCAGCCGGTCGGTTATTGTTGCAGTAGCTCTCAAGCAGGCGAGACTACATAAACTGCTTTATGTAACCAATTTCTTGACTTTTAGTCTAAGATACATATGATCGGGCCAATCTTTAGCATTGTATTTTTGTTTAGTTATGTTGTCGGAGAACTCACACTTCGTAATTTTTTGTTTTCTTATAATTCTTTTCCCCATTTTCTTAGAATTTACTTTTTTCCCCGAAGAGGTAAAAAAAAAAAAAAATTACACAAATTGATTAATCCCAACAATGCTGCTTTAAAGTCTCAGACAGAAATGCATGTAGCTTTCAATTAGGATAGATGACTTTAAGCAAGAGTAATATTTCCTGTGGATTCACAAATCCACAGACACCCCCACATACGGAAAAGCACATTTAAGAGGCACCATCTAACTCTTCTGCATTCCATGTTCTTTTCCCTGGCTTTCCAGCCAAGCAATGGAAACTAATTTGTTTTTCCTGTACGGATCCTAAATTTCAAAATCTAATGCAGATATGGATGTTTCAAGTAGTTAAAATTCGTACTTGATCAGTAGTAATTTGTGTTCGTTTGTCAGGTTCAAATTGTGTCTAAACATATATATATATATATATATATATATAATACTATGTATGTCCACTCTAACTTGACTAATTTAATTAAATAGGTCAAATCTCTCAACCTCAACCTTTTAATTTTGTATAGGGTTTAGGGCTGTGCAAATTCATTGAGTGCCGCCTACCGACCGATTTTCGACCGAGTGCCACCCATAGCTGGCCGTGACCGCCTAGATGACGTACAGGAGGCGGCATAATTTTTTCTATTCTGAATTTGTCAGTGTGGTAGGCGAAAGAGGTTTTTCTAACCAAATCGACTCTACCAACCGATACCGACTGACTTTGCCAACCAATTTTCAATTTTTTCACTTATCGACATTACTGACCGATATTACCGAACCGACCGCCATTCGGTGATGGAACAAAAAGTTGGCGGAATAAGTCTGTAAAAATTTCGACTTTACCGACAATGTTGGTACGAAATGCAAAAACTCAATTTTTCTACCGAAACCAACATTATTGACCGACTCTCAGCCCTATTGTGGTTTGTATTGTGTTTGTAGGTCATGTCAAAATTTACTTGCCATTATGTCGTGTGTCGGGTTTCAGTTGTGTCGAAACATGAATATAAGACTATATATATATATATATATATATATTAACTATAACCTAATCCATTAAATTAAACATATCAGACTTTTTATTCCTAACCCTTTAATTTCGTGTTGAGTTCGCGGGTTGTGTCGAAAATTGCATAAAAAATTGTACTACAAATAAAAACAAGAACAAAATAGTTTCCAAACAAGGCAAGCTAACAGAGGTTTTTTCAATGAGGATGGAAGGAAGGAAAGTGGTTGTACTGGGTTAAAAAAAAAAAAACGGACAAGTACTTGATTCTTGATACCCCATTGCCTTAGTCTATTATTAAGCTAAAGAGCTCAGCAATTTGTTTGGTTTTGAGTCCTTTTGCCTCATAATCAACTTCCTCATTATCTCTTCACAGAGGGACCCGCTGATCCTCTCTTATTTATATCAAACAGTTCTGCCATACTCTTGTTTCATATATAACTTGTCTCAAGCTCTCTGCTTCACTCTATCACCCTGCATTTATGCACACGCAACCACTCTGCTTTCTCAATAAAACCTCTCTTCACCTTTCTTTTTCTTCTTCTTCCCTCTTCATGGCTTTCTTTCTTTTCCTTCTTCTGATTCTCATGGTCCCTTCAAGCAATGCTCAGTGGCCTCCTTCGCCTGGATACTGGCCAAGCTCTAAGTTCACTTCAATGAGCTTTTACAAAGGGTATAGAAACCTCTGGGGTCCTTCGCACCAGCGATTTGACCAAAATGCATTAACAATCTGGCTAGATCGCACCTCAGGTCTCACTCACTCTCATTCTTTTTTCTTTTTATAACCCGGGTATCCGGGGCTCTGCTCCGACTACCCGGGATACTATTCAAAGCGCTCTCTCATTGATTTATTTCTTGGTTTTTAATAACAGGAAGCGGGTTCAAGTCGGTCAGCCCGTTTCGATCCGGGTATTTTGGGGCATCCATTAAGCTTCAACCTGGTTACACTGCTGGAGTCATTACAGCTTTCTATGTGAGAATTTGGACCAAACAACCTTGTTTATTTGTTCATAAACATGTATCATTAGTCTTGTTCATAAGCATGTTTATCCCGTTACGGACTTAATATTTAGATTCGTAAATGGCAGCTCTCGAACAATGAAGCTCATCCGGGTTTCCACGATGAAGTGGACATTGAGTTCCTGGGGACAACATTTGGAAAGCCGTACACATTGCAGACAAATGTTTACATCAGAGGGAGTGGTGATGGGAGGATTATAGGCAGAGAGATGAAGTTTCATTTATGGTTTGATCCAACACAAAATTTTCATCACTATGCTATTTTGTGGAGTCCTAAAGAGCTCATGTGAGTAGATTGATTATATTTTTATTTCTGATATAATGCCAATATATATATATATTTAAAAAAAAAAAAGAAAAGATATGGAAGATATTTGTTTTAATATCACTTGGTAACTATTCAGTACTATTGGTAGGTTCAGGTTCATTGTCTTATCGTATTTCCCTTTATTGGAATTTTTTTTTTAAATTTTTTAATTTTTAATTTTTAATTTTTTTTTTTTTTAGATTCTTTGTAGATGATGTGCCCATAAGGAGGTACCCGAGGAAGAGTGATGCAACCTTTCCACTAAGGCCAATGTGGGTATATGGCTCCATATGGGATGCCTCATCATGGGCCACAGAAGATGGAAAATATAAAGCCGACTATAGGTACCAGCCATTTGTGGCAAGGTACACTAATTTCAAGGCGAGTGGTTGCACTGCCTATGCGCCCGCTCGGTGCCGCCCGGTCTCTGCCTCTCCGTTCCGGTCCGGGCTGACTGGACAGCAATATTGGGCCATGAGATGGGTTCAAAGCCACCATCTTGTGTATGACTACTGCAGAGACTCCAAGAGGGACCATTCCCTCACACCAGAGTGCTGGGGTTGATGTGAAAATTGAAATCAGTACCATTTTTTTACTTTGTAATTTTTTTGGTGATTTAGTGAGTGTCTTGAGATGGGTCCAAGGGTAGACGTCCAAGACTCCAAACAAAACAAAAAAAATAATTGAAAAAACTTTTAATTTTGTGTGCATTTTGTGTCCATTTTTGTTACAATGATTTTGGCCTACATAGGTTGTTGGAAAAACACAAGGTATTATAAGATGGAGAGGGACTTGAGGAGAGAAAAGGAGCCAAGGGGATGGGGTCATGGGGTTTTAGCCATTTGGGTGACATTTTCCACTTTGAATAATAAAGCAGAAGCTTTTGTATTATGTGTATGATATCAATGCCATGGAAGTTTGGGCACTTTATATTTGTTCATGTATTGAACTTATTGGAATCCGATCAATATACAAAATGAAATTGTTTGATTGTTGTGGATCTATAAAGTTGTCTTTATGAGTTTAATAAATTTCTATTATTTTTTAATTGTTTATTTAAACACAATTTTGACTATTTTTCTCACCTTTTACCCTTCACTTTGCTTGAAGATTCAATACTGCTTTTAAATTGCTTTATTTGACTTTAATTTAAGGTGGATATAATTTTGGGAAAAAAAAAACTTTTAATTTCTAGGACAAAACATTAAATCATGTCTCTTTAAACATTGAATTCTCATGATGTGGACATACAATTAAAGACAAAAAGAATGTCATATCAATAACTTTCCGGTGCTCTCTAAAAATACAACCAAAAAAAAAAAAAAAACAACCTTTCGGTGCTTGTAAATGAACTGGGGTGGCCGGCTATGATATTAAGCCCACCTTATTTGCACCGCTGGATTATTTACCATAATTTATGTCAAAAGTGGACAGATTAACTGTTTATTGTTTACTGACAGCTTATTGACCGTTATTAACCAAAAATTGACTTTTGACGGTCAGTAATCAGAATAAAAATATCATTTCGACATCAGTTCGATAGGCGGTATAAATTTCTTTTATCGGTTAACCGACAATTAACCGACTTAGCTGATTTTTGAAGTGAATTTTGAATTTTATTTTGTAACTTTTCTTATTGTGTTTGTCCAGCTGATTTGTGGTTGTCATTTTGATTCATGTTCCATAAATTTACTTTTTCTTTTCATTTATAAAACATATTCTTTACTGTAGTTACAAGAAAATTGATAAATCTCAACATAAAAACTTATAACCGATAATTAACCAACTGAACCGACTAACCGATTAACCGAAAAAATCGAAACTATTCATTGTCTGTATGAAGTTGGTTAATTAATCGACTAAACCGACTTTTTTAAATCGGTAGGCGAAAATGCCCCTACCTATACTGACCGAACCGCTACCCACCCTATATATATATATATATATATATTTGGAAAAAACCATTTACTTTATATGGAAGACCGATGGAATAATAAAACCATTTACTTTATATGGAAGACCGATGGAATAATAGAATTATCAACGAAATGAAGAATGCATCCGTTGTATGAAATCTCAAAAATTACCCCCTCATAAATTTAACAATGGGTAAATACCTTTCGCAACAGGTTGCATATAGTTTAATATGAGAGATTCTATCTCTAATGTGAAATTGTATTTATCACGAACCATAAAAATATAATTGAAAAAAAAAACTAAATCTGCACCAAGGACAGCCAAACAGATACTTTCTGTAAATTTTTTAGTAATAAATATAAAACATGTGAATAAATAGGTTAGTTATATTGTAATGCATGTTATATCATTGTAACATATGGTTTTCTACTTACAAAGATATAGACATCAAGCATATCATTATTAAACATCTTTTTTCTTTTCTTAATATAGATTAGAAAGAATAGTCCCCACTATTCGTGAGTAAACTGGAATGCAATATATTTTTGAGTAAAAATTGAGATTTGTTGGAATGGATAAGGGAAGAACCAATGTTTTTAATATGCAAACTTGCTCCATTGTCTACTCCCACATGCAGTGATTGCACTATCAAAATGCTGGGGACCATTGATGTTTGGGGCATCAGCTGTGATATGAGCATTGGCACCAGATATGCCAGCCTATCCTTAACTTCAAAGTCTTCATTCATGAGTGCCACTATGGCTCCCAGTTGTGTTGGATGGTGTCTTCCTTGGTAGACATAGTCCATCCTTTGGTAGCAATCAAGGGCACTATGATTGCTCTTGCAATATATTTGGCAAGGAGGGTGTGGAGCTTGATCATCATTGGCTTGGTGATTGGTGTTGCCCTAGTTGGAATTCCTAATGGGACCAAGCTGATTGGAGGCAGTCTGGTAGGGTAATCACCATTGCCTCTGGAAGAGTAGCGAGTGTACGTTGTTCTTGGCAGCAAAGTGTTGGTTGCGTGGATTGATCCTGGAAGGAACCTTGGCTTCTCAAAGTTGGCAGAGTTTTGATGGTTGAAGTTTGAACTTTGAAGGGCCCTGCTTGTTGGTGTACAAGGCAAAGCTACTAGTTTTAGGCGTGAGGGCTTTGTGCTGTTGCTTTTCTAGTGGGATCTCATGGCTAAGTTGCTCAGATTGGAAGTCAGCAAAAGACATTTCATGGCCACGTGCAGCAAAAGAGTGGACAGTGACAAAGGTGTTGAAGAGTGGATTCATGCCACTTACAACAAAGGAGATGAGATCATCATCTTCAACCGGTTTTCCCACAGCAAATAGTTCATTTGTCCATTGTTTTGCTACATTCAAGTGCTCAGTGCATGTCTTGTTCCCTGTTGCAAGCTTTGCAACAACCGCTTGAGGTGGGAAACACGTGATTTTGATGAGAAGCATACCTAGTAGCAAGAGAGGTCCAAGCTTGGCCTGATGTGTTCAAAACGTACATCGAATACACTAAAGATGGATTGAGGGAACAAATAATCCAGCTTAGAAGGAGCCGGTCTATCTTCTGCCATGTAACATCTGATTAAATTGGGTATTTCATGGATGAATCAAATGTCAAAATAAAAATTGCCTTTGAGATTAATTGATTAAATTCAAAAATATTATCCAAAATTCAGTTACAATTATTTAGTGGCATTAATTGTAATAAGATAGTAACCTGATGACAAGTTATGAGATGACAAGTGTTATAGGCCTATTAAGCTAGAAATTTTTTTTCTTTGGATCCCTCTTCAAACTGATGTAAATTGACCATTGTGACGTGCTTTTATTTATTTAGTTGGGTCATGTTTATTGAATAAAACATGGATCATGTGAGTTGAATGGCTTGTTGTACAAACAAAGGATTGATAAAACCAAAAGCTCGAGGGAGCACATGGGCTAAATGATTTCCTGATTGCCATATAAGTAACTGTTCTTTGTTTGTTTGTTTTTTTTTTTTTAAATGTTTCTGATACCTGTTTGGAATGATCTTTTCATGATTTTTATGAGAGAGGCAAAAAGAAGAACTCCGTATATGATTAGGATGTATATTGAAGTGCTTCAGCTGGTAGATGTACAGATCAGGTACAAAGGGCACAAGATGTCTCATCTAATCAGCTTGAAGAGCTTCCAAAGTTGGACAGCAAGAACACTAAGAAAACAAGATGAAGAAAGTACGAGGTACATAAAAACGTGAGTATAAAAGGAAAAAACAATATGAATTGTAAATATAATATTAATTTGGGCATAAATCCATTTCTCTTAGTTAAGACATTTACAGTAACGTATAGCTAGTAAATATATATATATATATACACATATATGGATCGATGTGGACCAAATCGAACAATAATTTGATACCCCACTTAGATAATGGGAAGCATGAGAGAGAACTGTTGATTGGAATGCCCTTTTAATGATAAGTATATCTCATGCATTATGCATAGGACATAAAACCTTATTAAATGATCTCTACAATGATTAAAAAATGAAGTATCAACAAATTTCCCATTCAGAAACAGTTGAATCTGCTCAAAACAGAGATGCCCCACCGACACTTAATGGGGCTTATATGGAACTGTATGGATTTGTGTGCCTGTTTTTGTTTTTTTTTGTTTTTGCTTTCTTTTTACCTCGCTTGGTTGCCATGATTTTGAATGGTGAAGGCTGTGGACGGCCTAGATACCGGCGATTTTTACTGTTTTTAGAGGGTCCGTCCATTAAAAAATTCAATCGATCCTTAGTGGTGTGAGCGATTGCAGGCCATCAAGGCCCGACGGCTTAATAGTCCGTCGGCTGATAAGCTCAACCGGCTACCAGAATTTGAAGTACACCTTTATTGAAGATGTACTACTCCAGTCTTATATTGAGAAGATGAAAAAAGGCTCACATAGAATGAGAGGTTTATAAACATAATCATGGGTGCTAAGTCCCACATTGCCAGGTTACTAGGTGAAATTGGGCTTTATAATGAATTTTAAGAAAACTCCAAATTAACTAGTTCTTTTAAGATAATAACACAGATGTGGGTGGTGCTTTTTTCTATTTTTTTAGAAAAGAAATGTCACCCAACGAACGATTCTTCCTCAGCCAGCTTAGCTAACCTTACACCTATACTGTGTTGTCCCTCCTAACAATATTGAAGGAGGAAATCTCATTGTCAAGTAACAAACTTCTCTCAAACGCTACGAAGATGTCGGTGTATTGGTTTCACCAAATCTCACTAGTGACCCTTTTAACTTCTTTTATTGTCCTTGTAATGGGTCCATTGCCCATTTTCAGGTTCCATGTGTAAAAAGGATATGGTGGCTTATCTTATGAAATCTCTGAGAGGGTTACTATAAGTGGAAAAGCTGGGGGGATATGCGGTGAGATAAATCTCCATATGTTGACCAATGGGTCACATGCACCGTGCACGATACCTCCAAGACCCACACCAGCAAGATAAAGGACTCACACTAATTTGTACAATAAAGTCTGCCTTTTACCAAATGATGTGTCCTCGAACTTGTTAGAAATATATGAGGATCTTACATAAAAGGAATTTGTCTCGTAAGAGTAGAAATTTTATAGAGTACTAAATTGTAGAGAGAAAAAAAATTTAGCGTAAAATAACATAATGACAGAATTACGTACTAATTTTTCTCTATATATAGTAGTCCAATACATGAAGAGTTGTATTGTTCTCTTATACCTCTATGGAAGTTATCACTTTCTATAGAGATGATTAGGTGCGGGGATGTCCATACTAATTATGGTGTGATCATCCCTACATCTATATCTCCCACTTGATCACACTATAACATTTGGTGATGAACTCTAGTAGTGTATGATTACTATGATAGTAATATTTTAACCCATAACTGCTCTCATCTGTAAAAGCTACAAATCGGAGTTAGATTACTATATGATTCCGCATGTGCACATTTTGACATTTTAATCTAACCGCATTTTTTACCATATACTTTTAAACCAACAGTATATTAGAGATAACTTCATTTCGCTATCTTACAAACGAATGACATCAATTTTTCATGGTTGGGAGTATAGTCCATACCCATTCTATAATTGACGACTTCAACCATACACAAAACCATGTGTTGACTTGCACTAAACTTTTGATCAAGTATTTTCTAAAAACATTACTATTGTTTAAAGTTTTTTCTTGATTCACCTTATTAGTGTCTTTTTCACAGCATAGATATTTTTAAGTTCAATATATTGCCTTTTCATGGACTTTGCATTTATGTAAACTATAACATCTATACCTCTTGGTTATTATCTGCCTTTTACTGACCAATTATTTCATATTTCGGCAGAAAAGCATCGAATCATTCTTTCAGGCATCCCCGAATCCTTCTGTTTCATGCATTAACCCATGATATCTTGAATATAATGGTAATTTATATCAATGTGTTTGCCTTTGGAGCTATGCGCTCCACTTCTTATTAAAGAGATAGCAGACTTATTGTCACAAAACACATTAACTAGTCTGTTAGGTATACCTAAATTTAAACTTTCAATGAAACGTCCAATCCAAACCGCACTTACCGTTGTGTCGCATGATATATACTCAGCTTTCATAGTGGACTTTGCAACACAATTATGTTTTTTGCTAGACCAAGAAACAGCTGTTCCACCAAACAAGAACACATAACCACTTGTAGATTTTCTATCATTTGCATCACCTGCAAAATCTGCATCGGTATATACTGCAATTTTTAGATCACTTAAACCGAAACATAGCTTGATGTTTTTGGTACCTTGCAAATATCTAAATATTCGCTTTACAGCTTGCCAATGTTCCTTCCTTGGATTGGACTGATATCTTCTCACCAATCTTACCGCATGACAAATGTCAGGTCTTGTACTTGTCATGGCATACATGAGACTACCCACAACTTGAACATTTGGGATTGATTCCATTTCTTTGATATCTGTCTCATTTTGAGGACACATTGTTTTGCTTAAATGTTGACCCTTTGAAATGGGTGTACTTAAAGGTTTACAATTAGACATGTTAAACTTTTAAGTATCTTTTCCAGATATTTTTCCTGATCCAAGTATAATAATTTTGAATTTCTATTTCTAAAGATTCTTATTCCCAAGACATAGTTAGCAGTGCCCATATCTTTCATTTCAAATTTGGATGCTAAAAATGCTTTAGTATTTTTTTGTCATATCTGGACAATTTTCGATCAACTATATATCCATATACGTATAATGACAACATGGTTAATTTATCATTGTTTTTCCATATGTAAACGCAGTGATCTAGTGGACTTATTTCGAAACCATTTTCAAGTATAGCTTGATGAAACTTCAAATACCATTGTCTCGAAGATTGGTTTAGTCCATATAGTGATCTTTTCAATTTGTAGACTTTCTCTTCATATCCTTCTAGCCCGAATCCCTCTGGCTGGATCATATATATATATATATATATTCTTTTAATTCTCTATTGACAAATGTCATTTTTACATCTAGCTGATGTAATTCTAAATCAAAAATTGCTATGATAGACATGATTATTCTTACTGAAGCAAACTTTGCTATAGGCGAATAAGTGTCTACAAAGTCTATACCGGGTTGCTAAGTAAACCCTTTAGCTACCAACCTAGCTTTGTATTTGTCAAGGCTTCCATCTGCTTTGAATTTCTTTCTGAGAACCCACTTACATCATATTGCTTTCCTTTGTGTTGGTAAATCTATGAGTTCCCATACATCATTATTTTTTATTGAATTGATCTCATCATTCATAGCTTCGATCCATTCATTAGCATCATTAGTGTTTATAGACTCTTTAAAATTCATTGGATCATCTTGTAGATTTATATCATCTACACTAAGAACATAATGATTTTTGAGTATAATGGATAGTCGCCTTTGTCTTTTACTCCCACTGTTTTGATGATTTATCCCCATGATAGAAAGATTATCAGATTTTTGGGATAGATCATCAGATTTCCTTTTAATTCTCCCACTAATCTGAGGATCTATCTCATATTGATATTGTAAATGAGAATCAGTCGGAGTTGTAGACTCTTCATCTTTTTGAAAAAACCTGATCTAATCTATAGGAATTATTTGATTGGTTTGTTCTAGGAAAACAACATCATGACTTTCTATCAAACTTTTTTTAGAATTATAAAATCTGTAATCACTACCATTTTCCACATAACCAATAAACCTACATGCCCATGTTTTGCTTCTTAATTTATCTCTTAAAGGTTTTGGGATTAAAACATGTGCTTTACATCCCCATACCTGGAGATGTTCAAAATGTGGTTTGAGGCCTATCCAATATTCATAGGGTGTGAGTGGTTTTGATTTAGTTTTAACTCTGTTAAGAATATATGCTGCTGTTGATAGTGCCTCTCCCCAAAAATTTACAAGCAAATCAGCATATGCCATCATAGATTTTGTTATTTCTATTAAAGTTCTATTTCTTCTTTCTGCAATTCCATTTTGTTGAGGTTTATAAGACATTGTAAACAAATGTCTTTATTTCATTTTCTTTACAGAAAGAATCCATGGCTTCGTACTCACCTCCCCTATCATTATTGAAGCTTTTTATCGATCTTCCAAGTTGTTTTTCTACCTCTAATTTGTATTCTTTGAATTTTTCAATAACCTCAGATTTATGTCTGATTAGGTAGATATGTCCATATCTTGAATAGTCATCAATAAAAGTGATAAAATATCCTATTCCTTTATGTGTTTTAGTTCTTAAAGGTCCACATATATCTGAATGAATTACTTCCAATAATTATGATGATTTCCAATGTCTTGAAAATGATTTGATAGTAATTTTCCCTTTAATACATGATTCACATGTATTAAAATTCTCAAACAATTTTTGGTAATAATCCACTCTTGCTCATACGGATTAATTTATCCTTATTTATGTGACCTAATCTTAAATGCCATAGGAAAGAACTATCAACTGACACATTAAATAATCAGAAATAGAATTTTTATTATCAACTTTTATAAAGTACATATTGTCTACTTTAGTACCCTTTACTGATATATTCCCTCTGCTAATGTAGACTCTTCTAAACTTGAACTTTATACTATATCCTTTGTCATCTAATATGGGTACAGATATTAGATTTCTACGGATACTAGGAACATACAAGACATTGTATAATATAATAATGGACCCATTAACAGAAATCTTACATTTTCCTTCTCCTAACACATTAATGTAAGTATTGTTGCTCATGTAGACTTTGTGTTCACCGACTGATTTTTCCTTGAAATTGACAAAAAATTCATGGCTTCTAGTGATGTGTCTAGTAGCTGCCGAATCTATCCACTAGGAATTTGTGGTTGGTTCTGCCATCAGCACTACAATGATTGTCATAGCAATTTCTTTCTATTTCTTGCCACCATTGTTCTTTGGACCGTTAATTTTGAAATGTCCAGTCTTTCTACATTTGTAGCATGCTCTTTTGTTTTTGAATTTGCTTTTTGGTTTTCGCTTCCATTTTCGTTTGAATTTCTTCGGTTTTCCGTGGAATGTGGATGCATGAGAGTTTTGTGCAGTTGCACGTGCCAGCAGAAGATTTGTAGTTACCCCTTCTATTCGTCTTATCTCATTCTCACCTCTTCTAATACAAGTAACACTGGTAGAGATGTCATGGAAATTTCTTTGCCACTATGTGTCACAGAAGTTACCACATGTTCCCATGATAGAGGAAGACTATTAAGTATGGTTGTAACTTGCATTTTGTCTGACACTCGATGACCTGCATTTGATAATTCTTTTGCAACAAGTTCCATTTGATTAACATAATCACCTACATAATCATTTTCTTCCATATGAGCATTGTTATATTTATTTAATAACAATTGTATGTGTGTGTCAGATCTAGGTCCATACTTTTGATCTAAAGCTTCCATCATACCTTTTGCCGTTTCATGTTCTTCAAAAAGAGGAATGATATTATCCTTCATGTTGTGAAGAAGGGTAGCTTTTGCCATAAGGTCGTCTTCTAACCATTTTTCTTTTTTCTTGAAAACCTCTGCATCATTTTCACCATCTAATTCTGGTTTAACAGAATTTAGAGTGTATAATATTTTCTCCTGTGTCAGTACATAAGAAAGTTTTTGTTTTCACATTTTAAAATTGATGCTGTTAAGTTTTTCAGCCTTGGAGGCATCTATGCTGCTTTTTATAGCCATTTTAAAATGTGGATTGGATAATATAAATGTAATAAAGGTTAATTATTACAAATTATTACTATTGTATATGTAGAAAACTTACAATAATAAATAAATATGTGGTTCTGTATTATACACACCAAATAATAAAATAAGTTAGCTAGGAAATCAGTTGCCTGGAGGATAAATGAGACCGGCCTTGTAATTGTTCAAATAGTCCCTATAATATGCTCGATCTGAATATGGTGGATTGACCCATTCACCCCTTCTAGGAAGAATGTATCGATTTGTGTCCAAAAGCCACAAATTTGTCGGGTGCTGTGCAACAGTTCGAACAATCCTTAAAGGGTGTGAACCCTTTAAATGTCGGTCACTTGTAATCTCCGATTGTGCCGAATCAGGAATAGTAAATTCAACTTCGTTGTGTTGTGTAGGAGACAACCAACAAGGTCGAATGAGTTTTCGATGGACGTCTTAATTGGTTTGATGCAAAGGTTATCCTCTTTCCCAGTGTTTTTTCTGATATTTGTTGTGAAATTTTTTGTTGTAGAAACCTTTTACCTTCTTCCCCTTCCAATTCTTTTCACTGGTTTTGGAATTGTCTGAATCAGGGTTGAAATGGGCCAAAACGACCAAAAAGAGTGAAAGGGCCTTGATTCAGGCGGTTCAGATGGACCAGGTGATTCGGGTGAACTGAGCGGTTCTGGCGAATCGGGTAGGATCTCACGGAACTGGGCAGGTCGACCCACGGTCTTTTGCGCCACGTGGCACGGCCTGTGGCTATAGAATAGGGCGCGGGTCTTCTTCTGGGTTGGGTTGCGGTTCCGGGTTAGCAAATGGATTAGTTGCACAATCTGATTGGATATTCTTGATGGGTTCCAGATCTGGGTCAGCAATTGGGTCGGATGAGATAGAGACTTGGGCCTTGAGCTTTTGGGCTTGGGGTTGGGCGCTAGGTCTGATTCTTCGTCTTTTCTGAAATAGGTGAAATTTCCTTGCTTTTTTGGGAGGATTCTTCAACTTGCTCAAAACCCGGTGGTGGAGTTGCTTCCCTCTTGTAGAGAAATTGTTTCTCAGATTCTGTCGATGGAGATTCTAGATAAGTATTCCAATAATTTTTCTCCAATAAATAACGTCTCTTCAAAACTTCAACACTACTTGAATATTGAAAACCTCCCACTATAACAGTAAGGGTTTCACGTTTGGATTACCAAGCATTTGTTGAAGATTGTAGAAAGCTATTGTCGATGCCAAGCCCACTACTTGTCTGTTGATGGCTTGGATAATCTGTCGTATGAAAGTTTGATGATCTTCAGATTAAGTGGACTCTTCTGCAGATTGTTCTTCAATTTGTTGTTTCCCTTTGTCCATTGTTTCTAGGTCTTTGATACCACTGTTAGAAATATATGAGGATCTTACATAGAAGGATTTTGTCTTGTAAGAGTAGAAATCCTATAAAGGACTAAAGAGAAGAGAGAAAAACAATTTAGCATAAAATGACAGAGTGACATAATTATGTACTAGTTTTTCTCTATATGTAGTAGTCCAATACAACTCTTCATGAAGAGTTGTATTGTTCTCTTATACCTCTATGGAAGTTATCACCTTTTAGAGAAATGATTAGGTGTAGGGATGATCATACTAATTATGGAGTGATCACCACTACATCTGTAGAACTTCATCTCACAATATAGAATTTGATAAAACTTAAACTAAGGTCTTTTTGAATTTTTATGTTTAAATTAATAATTAATGAGAAAGTCCACATACTTCTCTCAAGATAAGACCAAATTGACAATGTCTCTCCCTAACTTTTAATTGCGACAATGTCTCCCCTCAAACTACCAAAAATTGTCAATGTCCCCCTAATGAAGAAAATACCCTTAATAAAATTCAAAGAATAATAATAATAATAATAAACTAAAACTAAAAATTATAAAGGGAGTATAATTTTTGCAATAATAATAATAATAAATCGTTTTTTTTAAGAAAAAAAAAATTTTGTTTTTTTCTTCTTCGAATTTATAGGGAAATTTGTCTTTTTGAAAGAAAAAAAGAAACTTAAAAGTCATTTTTATCTTTTTGTAGCCCTTGGGGAGATATCGTCAATCTTTTGGTTGTATGGGGAAGGACAATATATGATTAAAAGTTTGAGGGGGATATTGTCAATTGGGTGGTAGTTTGAGAGAGGTATGTGAACTTTTTTCCAATAATTAAATTTATTATTTTTTGTCACCTTAATTTTTTTAGACAATTGATAATTTAACATGTTGTGCAGGGAATTAAAATACAGGATCCCAAAGAAGCAGAAAAGAACAGAATAGAAAATAGATCAATCACACGATACCAAGATTTAAGTGGTTCGGCTTAACAAGCTTACATCCACTGACAGAGATGACCCGGAGGAAATTCACTAACAAAAGATGGAGTACAAAAAGTAGTAAGGAGAAAACCACTCAAAACCCAAAGCCCATATACACCCAAATTTCACTCTCACACAACAGAGAAAAATACAGATAGAGAGAAAACTAATACAAGAAAAACTCTCTTTTTCCCTAAGTGCCTTACGACACAAACACGTGAGAAAACTAAGTGAGATGGCACAAATTTTTTCGTTATTGTGTTGCTCTACAAAGGCTGAAGCTATGTCCCTTTTATAGATGCTATAGTCAGCCAAAAAGTTTCCCAACAGTAGGAGGAAAAACAAAACCTTATAGGAGTAGAACATAAGTATACTAAAACAAGAACTCCAAACCCGCTGGGTATTCCAAAACCAAGTTGGACTAAAGCACCTCAAAATTATCCAAGAGACAAAAGGAATATTGTTGGGCCCACTCAAAAGTGACTTGACAATTCAAGTCATACTTCAACAATCTCCACCTTGACTTGAATTCTATCAAGTCCCCAATGCAAATCTCCTTATGACGTCTCCTCCAACATCCACACGTGCAATCACAAGTTACAGACAACAATCAAGTGCAAGCAACTCTTGAACTTGAGAACCGAAACTGGCTTAGTCAACATATCCACTGGATTTTCCTCAGAGGCAATTTTATCAAATGTGATATCTCCTCGTATCACAACCAGATCACTAGCATAATCGATATGCCCAATGACACTCGAATGAATACCACTGTCTCTGTCAAAGACTAAACCAACATCTGTAGCACCCCCCAGATAACGGAGTATCCATTTCACTGCCGGCCAATAAACCTTACCAGGAATAACAACACTGACTGCATGTGAAACATCTGGACAAATGTGCACCATAACATAGATGATGCTCCCAAACATACTAGAGTAAGGTACATGCTACATAAAACGCTCCTCCTCCTCACTCTGCTATGCTAACATTGTTGATAGTCTGAAATTATCTGGAGAAGACACATCAACTGAATTTGTCACCGTACTGCCCTGAAGAAAGTAGAGACCATCAATCTTGTTACCTTCCATCACAACCAATGAGCCTTTACTAACCCGGATGACTCCACCTTTCACTGGAATACTCGTATCCAAGGAAGTCCAAAGTGCCCAAAGAAATAAGATTTTTCTTCACATCTAGTACATGTCGAACATTCTTCAAAGTTCTAACAGTCCCATCATGCATCCTTATTCTGACTGCACCAATACCAACAATCTTGTAGGCAACATCATTTCCCATCAAGACTAAACTACCATTGACTGACTCATAGGTAGTAAACTAATCCCTTTTATGGGTTATATGAAAAGTACTTGCAGTATCAAGGACTCACTTTTCGTAAGAATGACCATCAAAAACGGAAACTGCAAGAGCAAATTCTACATCCTTATAATTTTCTTCGATAACACCAGCCACAGAAGAGGAACTTACCTTATCAACTTCCTTTTTATTTCTCAACTTCAGACACTCGGATTTATAATGCCCATACTTTTTGCAATAGTAACATTTAACACTGTTCTTCGAGTTGGACTGCAATTGGCCTCTTCTATCTGAGTCTCTCTCACCAAATCGACCTCTAAAATTAGAGGAATTTTCCGATTGACCCCTAACAAATAAACCCTTAGCCTGATTGTCACTACTTTTCCCATTCAATCTTGTCCTCAACTTCATAGAATTCACAGTAGATTTAACATCAATTCAAGTGCACCAGACTGGCGCTTGAGCGCATCTGTGCTCGAGCCCAGCTGCGCTCGAGCATAGGCACATCAGTGCACATGCACGAGTGCGCTCGAGTGCACCTGTCATGGGCTAGAGCGCACCTATCAGTTCCAAAAACTGCCCAACACCGTTTTTAGGGTAAAAAAACCCTAGAAAGCCTTATAACATGCAAGAGAAGAAAGAAAAGAGGAGGCTAGAGACTGAGGATGAAAAGTGGCACACCAGCAATCTCTTTAGCTTAGTTTTTCCTTTATGTTTAGTATTTTTGTTTGTAGGATTTATTCTTCGTAGTTATGTGTGGCTAATTTCTCAATCAATTAGTTTATATTAATTGATTTGCTTGAGTTTTCATTTATTAAAATATTGGATATTCATTGTGTTTCGTTCTACGAATACATTGGATGATTTGGTTTAAATTGGATATCCATTGTGATTTGTTGTGCAAACGGATATATTGGATGATTTCATTATTTATTCCATAAAAGAAATCATGTGAAAACCGAAATTGTATTTAATTTTATTATGATTTTATTCCTTGATGGGAGGAGAAAAATCAACTAACCAATCAGATTGATGGTCCGTGACCTACCTATAAATAGAGCCTTGTGTAACCATCTATTGGCACTGGTAGGTATATGTCAGAAGAACTTCTTTCTCTAAATTTATGTTTTCAGGCTCTCTAATTGTTGCAGAAAAGTTTTCTTCACTTTGCATGGTCGGAGGTATTTATATAATCAATGATTCTGTTGCTATTTAATTAGTGTTAATTAGCATTTGATTATTACAATGTTTACACGTCGTATCGAGCCATCTCTATGCTGTATTTGCTCAGTCCAACATTTAATTGTGTCTACTATTGATATTTTTTTGTTTTTGTTTTTGTGATTATTGAAACAAAATGAAACCCACGACCACCAGGAAACAGTGGCCATTGAGCACCATGATGAAGTGCTCTGTTTTGGCCGTCGGACCAAGCCGTGACCCACCACACCATGACCCACTGCCCTGGCTTCCAACAAGCGGTGTTTTGCCGCATAGAGGAAGCAGTGGTGGACCACATGCAGTGAGCAGCCAAGGTTGCCTGTTCTAATCAGCAAACGGTAGCCCCTATGCGTAGGAAAGAATGGGGACTTTGGCCATAGCGGTAGCCTTGTTTCTTTTTTTTTTTTTTAAAAAAAAAAAAAAAAAAATCCCCGAGAAGTGGGTGGCTTGCTTGGCCGGCAAAAATATCGGAACAGTGGGTGGGTGGCTGTCACAAAAACCGGTTTGTGGTTGGTGGGTGATGGCGCAGAGACTTAAATCAGGTCAATAAGTTTTTGGTATGGGTTTATTTTAGGGAAACGCTAGGTGTTCTTCTAGTGTTCTCCTAGTATTCTCTCAACTATGATGTTGCTTTTAAAATTACTATTGAATTTGAGATTATCATTATTGACTTTTAATCTATTGGTGATTTTAAAAGGCACATCACAGCTGAGAGAACACTAGAAGAACACCAAGCATTTCCCTTTATTTTAACCCAAGCCCAATCCAGTTTTATTTTTTATTTTTTAAAAAAACTGGGTCATTAAGTAGCCGACCTAGAAGTCCAACCCGTTTCAAGTAGCTCTGGGTCATTAAGTGTGTTGACCCAGAAGCCCAACGCATTTCAAGTAGCCCATTCGGATTTAAAAATAAAAATAAAAACAATTGGGCTCACGTGGGTTTAGAACCTAGGTTTTCCAAGTATATGGCCACTTTTTAAGACCATTAGGCCATGCAATTTAATATATTTTAGGGGAAACTTCACTTACCCCCCACAAACTTTCGCACTTTTGCAGACTCCCCCCCCAATTGTTCAAAAACTCTCACTTTGATGTATCCAATTTCGATTTCCTTTCACTTTCCCCCTTCCGTTAGGATTTTGCAATTAAATCAAACGGTCAAATGAGTAAGAGACCTTTATACCCCTAAATTTTTTTAAAATTTCAAATTTACCCTTATTTATAAATAAAAAATTAGGAAAAACTTCACTTATCTCCTCTGAACTTACGCGTCTTTTGTAAACACCCCCCCAATCTTCAAAGTCTTTCACTTTAGTGTATCTAAATTTCGTTTCGTTTCAAATATCCCCTATTATTATATATTGGAGTCAAATCAAACAGTAGAATGAGTAAAAGACCTTTATACCCCTAAAATTTTTAAATATTTCAAATTTACCTTTATTTATAAATAAAATTTTTTTATTATAATTATTATATTAAAAAAAAAAGTGATCCACACTTGTGACCCTTCGATGGGTCACAAGTTGTAACCCTTCGTGGGTCATCTTGGTGACCCACCGAGGTCTTTCAAACTGTTAGAATGCAGTGCTGCTCTAATTCGTAAAAGTATAAGGAGCGGATAGAACATCGATGAACCCACGGGTCAAGAGTTTTTTTTTTAATAAAAATAAGGGCATTTTAGGAATTTCTCCGTTAGGGATTTGAATGTAAAATCCCAACGGAATGTGGTAACTGAAACGAAACAAAAGTTCGATACACCAAAGTGAGAGACTTTGAAAATTGGAGGTTGTTTGCAAAAGGTGCGTTAGTTCATTAGGGGTAAGTGAAGTTTCTCCAAATATTATAATTATTATATTAAAAAAAATAAGGGCAAGATTGAAATTTCACACTCCGCTGTTAGGATTTCACAGAAAAATCCTAACGGAATGGGCAAAGTGAAAGGAAACGAAAAGCTGGATACATATCAAAGTGAGAGTTTTTGAACAATGAGGGGTGTCTGCAAAAAGCGTGAAAGTTTGTGGGGGGTAAGTGAAGTTTCCCCTATATTTTAATATTACAATTTCATTTATGTTGTGATTTAAATTGTTCAGTTCTAATTTTTTCTTTCTTTTTTTTTTTTTTTTAATCCATGAACTTAGGAATATATTTATTATTTTAATTTATATTGTTTAAATATAAATTGCTTGATGCCTAGGCCCGAGAATAATTAACTAAGCCACATATATTGGTGAGTGTTTATGGTACTATCCAAAATTGCAATGTCTAGGAAAGAAAAGTCTTGGTATTTACGAGTGTCCAATGTGATCTCCTCACTTTTCCTTGGAACTTACCGGATTGTACTTTGGAAAATACTATTTACTCACTTCTATTTTGGTTTGGTTTTTATTCTTGGAAACTTTATTTTGGAATCTATATAGTTATTAAATGTTAATGAAGTTATGATTATCATAATAATTTTGTGAGAGCCACAGTATCCCGATTTTATAATGATAATTGCATCAAGATTATATGTGTGAACTTCATAAAGAAAATTAACAATCCTGTTGTAATTAATTCATAAATTTAAGGGTTAAATATCTTTTTTCTCCTCGTGGTCTAATAACTTTATTTTTTGTCCTCTAGGGTTTAGTTTTTATCACATGAGTTACCATGGATTTACATTTCTCCGCCAAAATTTGACGGAAAGCCACGTTAGAACCATTAAAAAATCAACACGTGTCCATATATTAATTAAAAGTAGAAAATAAAAATTTTATAATTAAAAAGATTGGGGAAAAAAAAACACTCCCTCTGTATTTCTCTGTATTTCTTCTGGGAGGTTTTGATTCGCCATGTCTTCCATATCACAAGGCTTCGGGTGCGTTTGGGATTGCAATTTCGCAAGAATAATCTGCGTTTTTAAAAGATATCACAAAACATAAGTCGTTTGGCATTATGATTTAAAAAGTACTTAATTTAAAATAGGAAAAAAATCTACAATTTCAATAAGCAGGCTAGGGGGTGCTTATTTGAAAAAGTGCAAATTTAAACCAAAATCATGAATTCACATAACATATATTTAATAAAAAAAAAACTTTTTAACATGTTTTACCAACCGTCATTGCGATTTTAAAGAGTAGTGATTTCAAAAAAGTTGTTTTTAAAAACGCTCTTATTGAAACCGCATTCCCATTCGTCTTGGCGACCGCCATGGTTGTCTCCAGCACTGCTCTGTTCCTTGCTTATTGCCGACAAAGGTCTTTTCCCGCACCCCAACTATCGGAGAATCACAATTTGCAGCATCCTGAAAAGAAAATTCTACGCTCTTGCTTATGTTCAGGTATCCAATCTTCCTTATGTTTTTTTTTTTTTTCCTATTCAATTTGATGTTTTTGTACCCAATTTGATTAGTTTTCTCTGGGTGTTGCAAAGGAAAAGACAAGGGAGAGAAAGAAGAAGAAGAAAGTGCAGTTTGCAGAGAATGTGAAGGAGCCGAGTGGGAATGGAGAGGAATATAGGTAGGGGCACATGAAATCGAGAGAGATAGAAAGAAGTTGCAGAATCGAAATCTGGGAAGTTTGTCAATAATATATATATAGACACATGTTGATTTTTTAATGGTATTGACGTGGTTTTCCGTAAAATTTTGGACGAAATTTAGACGGAGGTATCATCTCCGTTTTTATATAAACCCGAGGTACCTCCTGTGATAAAAACTAAACCCTAGGGTCAGCAAATAAAGTTGTTAAACCACAGTGAGCCAAAAAGTATTTAACCCTAAATTTAATTACTAATCCCCACATGGAGGTTTTTATTTTTATAACTTAATTAGAATAAGATAGTAAATTTAACATTAAAAATAAAGTTTCTCTTATGCCCACAGGTACAGAAAATTTTATTTATTAATGTTTAAACTTGTTACTCCTATAAAGAGGAAATTTCATGCGTGATGCAACATTTGCCCATAGGTAGGTTGAAATTTACTATTAAATTAGCATTGGTTAATTTAAAATAAGGTTAATTTCATAGCATTAAAGTATGGAACTTGAATGTATGGAACTCTGAATGAAAAGAAAATTTGCTTTTTTATTTGGAGTGTATGGAACTTGACTTGGCGCTCTGTGTGGATGAACCACCCGCTCTCACAGACATAAGTACGCCATAAGAGATTGCTA
>NC_081549.1:15838682-15843720 GCF_901000735.1 Corylus avellana
AAACTTAAAAGTCATTTTTATCTTTTTGTAGCCCTTGGGGAGATATTGTCAATCTTTTGGTTGTATGGGGGAAGGACAATATACGATTAAAAGTTTAGGAGGATATTGTCAATTAGGTGGTAGTTTGAGAGAGGTATGTGAACTTTTTTCCAATAATTAAATTTATTATTTTTTGTCACCTTAATTTTTTGAGACAATTGATAATTTAACATGTTGTTCAGGGAATTAAAATACAAGATCCCAAAGAAGCAGAAAAGAACAGAATAGAAAATAGATCAATCACACACGATACCAAGATTTAAGTAGTTCGGCTTAACAAGCTTACATCCACTGACAGAGATGACCCGGAGGAAATTCACTAACAAAAGGTGGAGTACAAAAAGTAGTAAGGAGAAAACCACTCAAAACCCAAAGCCCCAATACACCCAAATTTCACTCTCACACAAAAGAGAAAAATACAGATAGAGAGAACTAATACAAGAAAAACTCTCTTTTTCCCTAAGTGCCTTACGACACAAACACGTGAGAAAACTAAGTGAGATGGCATAGATCTTTTCGTTATTGTGTTGCTCTACAAAGGCTGAAGCTATGTCCCTTTTATAGATGCTATAGTCAGCCAAAAAGTTTCCCAACAGTAGGAGGAAAAACAAAACCTTATGGGAGTAGAACATAAGTATACTAAAACAAGAACTCCAAACCCGCTGGGTATTCCAAAACCAAGTTGGACTAAAGCACCTCAAAATTATCCAAAAGACAAAAGGAATATTGTTGGGCCCACTCAAAAGTGACTTGACAATTCAAGTCATACTTCAACAATCTCCACTTTGACTTGAATACCATCAAGTCCCCAATGCAAATCTCCTCATGACGTCTCCTCCAACATCCACACGGGCAATCACAAGTTACAGACAACAATCAAGTGCAAGCAACTCTTGAACTTGAGAACCGAAACTGGCTTAGTCAACATATCCACTGGATTTTCCTCAGAGGCAATTTTATCAAATGTGATATCTCCTCGTATCACAACCAGATCACTAGTATAATCGATATGCCCAATGACACTGGAATGAATACCACTGTCTCTGTCAAAGACTAAACCAACATCTGTAGCACTCTCCAAATAACGGAGTGTCCATTTCACTGCCGGCCAATAAACCATACCAGGAATAACAACACTGACTACATGTGAAACATCTGGACAAATGTGCACTATAACATAGATGATGCTCCCAAACGTACTAGAGTAAGGTACATTCTACATAAAACGCTCCTCCTCCTCACTCTGCTATGCTAACACTATTGGTAGTCTGAAATTATCTGGAGAAGACACATCAATTAAATCTGTCACCGTACTGCCCTGAAGAAAGTAGAGACCATCAATCTTATTACCTTCCATCACAACCAATGAGCCTTTACTAACCCGGATGACTCCACCTTCCACTGGAATACTCGTATCCAAGGGAGTCCAAAGTGCCCAAAGAAATAAGATTTTTCTTCACATCTAGTACATGTCGAACATTCTTCAAAGTTCTAACAGTCCCGTCATGCATCCTTATTCTGACTGCACCAATACCAACAATCTTGTAGGCAACATCATTTCCCATCAAGACTAAACTACCATTGATTGACTCATAGGTAGTAAACTAATCCCTTTTATGGGTTAGATGAAAAGTACTTGCAGTATCAAGGACTCACTTTTCGTAAGAACGACCATCAAAAACGGAAACTGCAAGAGCAAATTCTACATCCTCATAATTTTCTTCGATAACACCAGCCATAGAAGAGGAACTTACCTTATCAACTTCCTTTTTATTTCTCAACTTCAAACACTCGGATTTATAATGTCCATACTTTTTGCAATAGTAAGATTTAACACTGTTCTTCGAGTTGGACTGCAATTGGCCTCTTCTATCTAAGACTCTCTCACCGGATCGACCTCTAAAATTAGAAGAATTTTCCGAGCGACCCCTAACAAATAAACCCTCAGCCTGATTGTCACTACTTTTCCCATTCAATCTTGTCCTCAACTTCATAGAATTCACAGTAGATTTAACATCAATTCGAGTTCACCAGACTGGCGCTTGAGCGCATCTGTGCTCGAGCCCAGCTGCGCTCGAGCATAGGCACATCAGTGCACAAGCGCAACTGCACCACAAGAGAGAAGACCACATGCACGAGTGCGCTCGAGTGCACCTGTCATGGGCTAGAGCGCACCTATCAGTTCCAAAAACTGCCCAACACCGTTTTTAGGGTAAAAAAACCCTAGAAAGCCTTATAACATGCAAGAGAAGAAAGAAAAGAGGAGGCTAGAGACTGAGGATGAAAAGTGGCACACCAGCAATCTCTTTAGCTTAGTTTTTCCTTTATGTTTAGTATTTTTGTTTGTAGGATTTATTCTTCGTAGTTATGTGTAGCTAATTTCTCAACTAAGGTTGAATATGAAGCTTCACCGATGAAGAGCAATCATATTTACATGTAAGTTGATATTATCCGAATATATGAGGTTTGATGTTTTAATTGTTCTACTTCAATTCAATTAGTGAGATGATTCTTGGATATGAGTTCAATCATGTTTTCCTCATGATTTGAGGTAGTTTCTATTAATTGATTTGCTTGAGTTTTCATTTATTAAAATATTGGATATTCATTGTGTTTCGTTCTACGGATACATTGGATGATTTGGTTTAAATTGGGTATCCATTGTGATTTGTTGTGCAAACGGATACATTGGATGATTTAATTATTTATTCCATATAAAGAAATCATGTGAAAACCGAAATTGTATTTAATTTTACTATGATTTTATTCCTTGATGGGAGGAGAAAAATCAACTAACCAATCAGATTGATGGTCCATGACCTACCTATAAATAGAGCCTTGTGTAACCATCTATTGGCATTGGTAGGCATATGTCAGAATTTTTGCTCTCTAAACTTCTTTCTCTAAATTTATGTTTTCAGGCTCTCTAATTTTTGCAGAAAAGTTTTCTTCACTTTGCATGGTCAGAGGTATTTATATAATCAATCATTCTGCTGCTATTTAATTAGTGTTAATTAGCATTTGATTATTACAATGTTTACACGTTGTATCGAGCCATCTCTATACTGTATTTGCTCAGTCCAACATTTAATTATGTGTCTACTATTGATATTTTTTTGTTTTTGTTTTTGTGATTATTGAAACAAAATGAAACCCACGACCACCAGGAAACAGTGGCCACTGAGCACCATGATGAAGTGCTCTGTTTTGGCCGTCGGACCAAGCCGTGACCCACCACACCATGACCCACTGCCCTGGCTGCCAACAAGCGGCGTTTTGCCGCATAGAGGAAGAAGTGGCGGACCACATGCAGTGAGTGGCCAAGGCTGCCTGTTCTAATAAGCAAACGGTAGCCCCTATGCGTTGGAAAGAATGGCGACTTTGGCCATAGCGGTAGCCTTGTTTCTTTTTTTTTTTTTAAAAAAAAAAAAAAAATCCCGGAGAAGTGGGTGGCCTGCTTGGCCGGCAAAAATATCGGAACAGTGGGTGGGTGGCCGTCACAAAAACCGGTTTTGTGGTTGGTGGGTGATGGCGCAGAGACTTAAATCGGGTCAATAAGTTTTGGGTATGGGTTTATTTTAGGGAAATGCTAGGTGTTCTTCTAGTGTTCTCTTAATATTCTTTCAACTATGATGTTGCTTTTAAAATTACTGTTGAATTTGAGATTATCATTATTGACTTTCAATCTATTGATGATTTTAAAAGGCACATCACAGCTGAGAGAACACTAGAAGAACACCAAGCATTTCCCTTTATTTTAACCCAAGCCCAATCCAATTTTATTTTTTATTTTTTAAAAAAACTGGGTCTTTAAGTAGCCGACCTAGAAGCCCAACCCGTTTCAAGTAGCTCTGGGTCATTAAGTGTGTTGACCCAGAAGCCCAACGCAATTCAAGTAGCCCATTCGGATTTAAAAATAAAAATAAAAACAATTGGGCTCACGTGGGTTTAGAACCTAGGTTTTCCAAGTATATGGCCACTTTTTAAGACCATTAAGCCATGCAATTTAATATATTTTAGGGAAAACTTCACTTACCCATCACAAACTTTCGCACTTTTTGCAGACACCCCCCCTCCCATTATTCAAAAACTCTCACTTTGATGTATCCAATTTCAATTTCCTTTCACTTTCCCCCTTCCGTTAGGATTTTGCAGTTAAATCAAACGGTCAAATGAGTAAAAGACCTTTATACCCCTAAATTTTTTTAAAATTCCAAATTTACCCTTATTTATAAATAAAAAATTAGGAAAAACTTCACTTATCCCTTCTGAACTTACGCGTCTTTTGCAAACGTCCCCCCAATCTTCAAAGTCTTTCACTTTAGTGTATCTAAATTTCGTTTTGTTTCAAATATCCCCTACTATTATATATTGGAGTCAAATCAAACAGTAGAATGAGTAAAAGACCTTTATACCCCTAAAATTTTTAAATATTTCAAATTTACCCTTATTTATAAATAAAAAATTATTATTATAATTATTATATTAAAAAAAAAAGTGATCCACACTTGTGACCCTTCGATGGGTCACAAGTTGTAACCCTTCGTGGGTCATCTTGGTGACCCACCGAGGTCTTTCAAACTGTTAGAATGCAGTGCTGCTCTAATTCGTAAAAGTATAAGGAGCGGATAGAACATCGATGAACCCACGGGTCAAGAGTTTTTTTTTTAATAAAAATAAGGGCATTTTAGGAATTTCACACCCCTCCATTAGGATTTAACAGAAAATCCTAACGGAATGTGGTAACTGAAACGAAACAAAAGTTCGATACACCAAAGTGAAAGACTTTAAAGATTGGGGAGTGTTTGCAAAAGGTGCGTAAGTTCAGGAGGGATAAGTGAAGTTTCTTCAAATATTATAATTATTAGATTAAAAAAAAATAAGGGCAAGATTGGAATTTCACACCCCTTCGTTAGGATTTCACAGAAAATCTTAACGGAAGGGGCAAAGTGGAAGGAAACGAAAGTTGGATACATCAAAGTGAGAGTTTTTGAACAAT
>NC_081549.1:15843820-15856444 GCF_901000735.1 Corylus avellana
TTCCCTGTAACGCTTCTGACTGTACGTCCGAGCCCGATGCCGTACGTCCCCCCAAAACGTTTCAAGTAGAAACTTATTTTGTGCCTTCATTCTCCTATCCTCCCAAATTGATTTCTAAGGCTACCAAAAGGCTTTCTAAGACTACCTATTTCAGAACAATGTTTCCATGCAATAGAAAACATCATGGTTGCTAAACCCAACTCTAAACAACATCAAAGGTATAATATGTCTAAATCTCAAACCAACGTTTAAGCTATTCTAGAAAGCATTAAAATAGCATAACGACTTAGAAAGAAAAGGTTAGGTGTAGAGGGTTACCTTCAAGAAGCAACCTTCAAGAAAACACCTCTCATTCTCCACAAAACACACAATCTCACAAGAACACACTCACAAAAGGGTTTCTGGGAGCTTGGGGGCGAGTTTGAAAGAGAAAAGGGCGAGGGTAGGGTTAGTATTTATAGAGGTAAAAAGCTGAAGACATTCACCAACTCTTTTGAAAAGTAGCGGACGTTCGATACTACTAGGGCGTACGTCCGGTACTGTTTACATAGTAGTCCAAAGGCTGTAGCACACGTCCAAGTATTATCCAGAGGTTTTCCAAAAAGTAGCATACGTCCGGTGGTCCCCTATTGTACGTCCTTGTACTATTGGTAGAGTATGACATACTATTGACAGCGTATGTATGGTGGTCCCCATGCACACGTCCTCTACTAAAAATAGGAGCGTATGTTCGGCAACCCTAGCGTATGTTCGGTCAGAAAGTCCAAAATACCCAAAATGTCCTTCCAACTGTTCCTAGTGACCCAAAACCCAAATTAACTCTCTAACTAAGCTACCTAAGCTCAGTTAATTATTTGGGTCACTACATTATCCCCTTCCTATAAAAATTTCGTCTACGAAATTTCGAGATAAAATACCAAAAGAATAGCATCCAAGGAAGAATAGAATGTTACTTTTGTCCGTAGCATCGTCAACGTCATGCTCAATAGGTTCCTAGTCACGAAACCACTAGATCTAAAGCCCATAGACACACACATTTGACCATAAAGTTAACATGTATAGTAAGCCCATGCCCATTATCCCGCACTTACCGGTGTACCATGTCATACAATGCAATTAATCCTATTAGTCTTTTACATGCATAGTTTTACAAGTCTCATTATTATCTTATTAATCAACACACGTTTTCACAAAAGAGAGTCCACAATAGTTCCAAAATGTATTTCATGAGAGTTACAAAATATGCATATTTGATATATATATATATATATATATGTGTGTGTGTGTGTGTGTGTGTGTGTGTGTGCAATGCGAGAAAAGTAACAACAAGCATCCATGTGAGTTTGTACTCACTTGGGTCATAAGGTTCCTCCGTAAAATTCTCTTGAGAATCCATAACCACGAATACAAAGAAAAGATCTATCATTAGTTCTAAATTCAACTAAAACGAACCTAGAACATGAAAACAAAGGCTATCGAACGACTGGCCAAATTTGCATTCCCTGGAACACTTCTGACCGTACGTCGAGGTCTTTGGCCGTACGTCCACCCAGAAGGCTTGTGCGTCCGGTCTCGTGGCTGTACGTCTGCCCAAAAGGTTCAGATAGAACCTCATTTGGTTCAACCGTCCTCCTATCCTCCCAAACTAGTTCTAAAGCTACCTAAAGGATTCGTAGGACCTCTTATCTCAAAAAAGCACGTCCATGAAAAAGGAAATATGCTCAACAAGAATTAAACGCTAACCCATGCTTAAACCAAGATTAAGGGCAACAATATAACTAGAAGCTCAAAACTACCAAATAATCTAACTATGAAAAACACGTAAACAACATAACGACTAAGGAATAAACTAGCTTAGAAGATTACCTCCTTGAAGCGAAACCTCTAAGAATCACCTCTCATTCTCCAAGAACTCACAAAATCCTCACAAAAAACTCACACATGGGTATCAGAGAGCCTGGGGGCAAGAATGGGCGTGAAATGGTGAGGAGTAGGGGAGGTATTTATAGTTGAGAAAAAGCAGAGGGCGCTACCAACTATTCTTAAATGTAGCAAATGTCGGGTACTATTAGGGAGTACGTTTGGTACTATTTACCCAATGGTCCAAACGCTATAGCATACATCCAGGTATTATCCAAGGGTTAACCCAAAAGTAGCATACGTCCAGTACTGTTGAGGCGTATGTCAATGTATTATTTGCAAAGTACGTCCGATGGTCCCCCAAATAATACACTAACGTACGCCCCAATAGTACTAGACGTACGTCCTGTACTAAAGACAAGAACGTACATACGATGGTCCCACAGCGTATGTCCTCACTTATAGAAAAGAGCGTATGCACAGTGGTTCCCTTGCGTACATCCTTACTAAAAACAAGAGTGCACGTATGGTGGTCACCGAGCGTACGTTCGGTCCGAAAGTTCAAAATTTTCAAAATGCAATTCCAGTTGTCCCTAGTGACCCAAAGTCCAAATTAACCCTCTAACTAAGGTACCTATGCTAAGTTAATTATTTGGGTCCCTACATAAGAAAACCAGCAAGCAATGAATAACGCGTCTACTCACGAAATAAATTGTTTTCACATGTGGAGGCAGTTGAGACTTTTAGATTGATTTTGAAATCTAGATATGTTTTGGAGCTTGATAATGTATTTTTCATTCCACATTTTTCTAGAAATTTGATTTCTGTTTCTAAATTGGATATTGTTGGTTTTGGTTTTTATTTATAAATTCTATCTTTAGTATTTTTAAAGGTGGAAAAGTTATTAGTGGTGGAATAAAAATTAATGGTTTATTCAAAATTAATCTAGATCCTAACTTTGAAAACAACTATTTATCATTGCATACTAATGTTTGCATAAAGAGGAACCTTATGGATGAGAACTCTGCTTTGTTATGGCACAAAAGATTGTGATATATCTCCATAGAGAGAATCAAAAGACTAGTAACTGATGGAGTTTTAAAAACTCTTGACTTTACTAATTTTGGTACTTGTGTGGATTGCATAAAGGGAAAGCAAACCAACAAGACCCCTAAAGGTGCCAAAAGGAGTTCAGAGATTGTTGAAATCATACACACAGATATCTGTGGATCTTTCCCTACTCCCTGCCTGAATGGTCAAAGATATTTTATATCTTTTATTGATGACCATACAGGGTTTATGTATCTCTATCTTCTAAATGCTAAAGCTGAAGCACTAAATGCTCTCAAGACTTATAAGGTAGAAGTAATGAAACAAAAGGAAAAGAAAATCAAGATCGTAAGATCTGATAGAGGCGGAGAGTAATATGGAAGGTACATAGAAAAGGGACAAATGATAGGTCCATTTTTCGCAATTTCTTGAAGAGGAATGCATTGTTGCTAAATACACAATGCCTGGCACACCACAACAAAATGGTGCAGCAGAAAAAAGGAATCACACATTTATGGACATAGTTAGGAGCATGCTTAGTAATTTTTAGCTACCTATATTTCTATGGAATGAAGCCTTAAAAATTGTTGTGTATGTATTAAACCGGGTCCCATCCCAAGCTGTCCCTAAGACACCTTTTGAATTATGGAATGGATGGAAACCAAGTTTAGATCACTTACACATATGGGGTTGTCTTGCTGAAGTGAGACTTACAATCAAAATCTGAATAAATTAGACTTAAGAACAACCAGCGGTCATTTTATTGGCTATGTAGTAAACTCCAAAGGATTTAGGTTTTACTATCCTTCTCATAGTCCTAGAATTATTGAGTCTATAAATGCAAAATTGCTAGAGGATTTTGAACGTAGTAGGAGTGCTTACCCTCAAAAGATTGAATTAGAGGAAGCGCAAGAGTTGACTGAAGCTCCTTTATTTAAAGCACGTTTGATTATGCTCAAGGAAATCCAAATTGATTACCTTGAACCACAGTCAATTTCAAAACAACCAATCATGAGAAACAAGTTCAAAATGATCCTACTCAACCTCCTCTAAATGCGGAGGAAGTAGGATTAAGAAGATCCTCTAGAATAAGTAGACGAGCAATCCCTAGTTATTATGTTGTCTACCTCAAAGAGTCCGATTTTGACGTTGGGCCTAGGGATGATCCAAAATCATTTTCACAAGCCATGAGTGGAGATCACTCCACATTATGGTTAAATGCCATGAAGTAAGAGATGGAATTCATGGCTAAAAATCAAGTATGAGATCTCGATGACTTACCGGAGGGAGCTGTAGCAATAGTATATCAAATTTCACAAGGTTATTATCTCATACGGTTTTATTGAAAACTTTGTTGATCAATGTATATGCCTTAAGGTCAGTGGGAGTAAAGTAATCTTTCTAGTCCTATATGTAGATGATATTTTGCTTGCAAGTAATAATTTAGGTCTACTACATGAGACCAAACAGTTGCTCTCTCAAAAATTTGAAATGAAGGATTTGGGTGAAGCCTCTTATGTCATTGGCATAGAGATTCACATAGACAAAAAACAAAGAAATGTGTCAAAACGCCTACATTGAAAAAGTTGTAGAGAGATTCAGATTGAAGAACTTTTCGGCTTATGTAGCACTTATCATTAAAAGGGAGAAATTCAGTAATGATCAATTTCAAGAGCAGATGAAAAATATTTCATATGTATATGCAGTCGGCAGCCTATTGTATGCACATGTCTGCATTAGACCTAGCATTGCAATGTCAGTTGGAATGCTGGGTCGATATCAAAGCAACTTAGGATTGGAACATTGAAAAGCTGCAAAGAAAGTCATGCGATATTTGAAAGGAACCAAGGACTATAGTTTGACATACAGACACACTGACCATTTAGAGGTGGTTAGATATTCAGATTCAGATTTTGCTGGAATTGTAGATAGCAGGAAGTCTAATTCACGGTATATTTTTCTTCTTGCTAGAAAGGCTATATCTTAGAGAAGCAACAAGCAAACAATAGTTGCTACATCTACAATGGAGGCATAATTTATTGCATGCTATGAAGCCACTACACAGGCACTATGGTTGAGAAATTTTGTTGGTCGTGTCAAAATTGTCGATTCTATAGCAAGACCAATCAAGATCTTCTGCAATAATCGTGCTACCCTTTTCTTTTTTAAGAATAATAAAAGTGGAAGTAGAAGTAAGCATATCGACATCAAGTCCCTTTGTGTGAGAGAGAACATCAAAAGGAATGAAGTGTTCATTGACAATATCAGTATTGAATTGATGATTGCAGATCCTATGACTAAAGGTTTACCGGTAAAGCTGTTTAAAAGTCATGTGGAACATATGGGGCTCATTGATTCATTTTGTTCTTTCTAATTAGTCTATAGACATCAAGTTATTGTTATAAAGTTTTGTGCGCATTTATTACCTTATCCATGGGGATGAAATTAAAGTAGGACCCAAATAACTTGTGGGAAGTTTATACATAAAGTTTGATTACCCATATAGTACTCATTTAAGGAATATTATATATGTAATGCATGGAAGGGACGGCTTATTACATAAAGGTTTTATCGCCATGATTCACGTGTAGTATTCCTTGTGTGAGTGGGAGGATTCAATGAATGGTTAGAATAAATAAAGTAATGATCATATTGTAGAACCGAATATCATAAGGAATTATATGTGTCATAAGGGCCAAGTGGGAGAATGTAAGAAATTTCATTTATGGCCCTATGTCACATGTATTATAATTATAAATAAATACAATTTCGGTTTCACCATAACTGTAAATAATTGTAATTATGGTGTTCAAATTATTTATTCAATATAAAGAAATCATGTGAAAACCGAAATTGTATTTAATTTTATTATGATTTTAATCCTTGATCGGAGGAGAAATATTAGCTAACCAATCAGATTGAGGGTCCCTGACCTACCTATAAATCGAACCTTGTGTAACCAACTATTAGAATTGGTAGGCATAGGTCAGAAGAACTTCTTTTTCTAAATTTATATTTTTTCAGGCTCTCTAATTGTTGCATAAAAGTTTTCTTCACTTTGCTTGAGCAAAGCAATGGCCCGAGGTATTTATATAATCAATCATTCTGTTGCTGTTTAATTAGTGTTAATTAGCATTTGATTATTATATTGCTAAAATGCTAATTAGCATTTGTTTTCTTCATTGTGTAAACATTGTAATATAATCAAATGCTAATTAACACTAATTAAACAGCAACTGAATGATTGATTATATAAATACCTTTGGCCATTGCTTTGCTCAAGCGAAGTGAAGAAAACTTTTATGCAACAATCAGAGAGGCTGAAAAACAGAAATCTTGAGAAAGAAGTTCTTCTGACCTATGCCTACTAGTGCCATTAGATGGTTACACACGGCTCTATTTATAGGTAGGTCAGGAACCATCAATCTGATTGGTTAGCTAATTTTTCTCCTCCCATCAAGAAATAAAATCATAATAAAATTAAATACAATTTCGGTTTTCACATGATTTCTTTATATGGAATAAATAATTTGAACATCATAATTACAATTGTTTAACAATTACAGTTATGGTGAAACCGTAATTGCATTTATTTATAATTATACATGTGACATAGGGCCATAAATGGAATTTCTTCCATTCTCCCACTTGGCCCTTATGACACATAATTCCTTATGATTTTCGGTTCTACGATATGACCATTACTTTATTTATTCTAACATTCATGGAATCCTCAAACTCACACAAGGAATACTACACACGAATCATGGCAGTAAAACCTTTATGTAATAAGCCATCATTTCCATGCATTCCATATATAATATTCCCCTAATGAGTACTAGTCAAACTTTATGAATAAACTTTCCATAAGTTAATTGGGTCCTACTTTAATTTTATCCCCATGGATAAGATAATGAATGTGCACAAAACTTTATAACAATAACTTGATCTCTATAGACTAATTAGAAAGAACTAAGTACAAAATGAATCAATGAGCCCTATATGCTCCACATGACTTTTAAACAGCTTTACCGATAAACCCTTAGTCATAGGATCCACAATCATCAATTCAATACTGATATGCTCAATGAACACTTCATTCATTTTGATGTTCTCTCTCACACGAAGGTACTTGATGTCGATATGCTTACTTCTGCTTCCACTTTTATTATTCTTAAAGAAGAAAATGGCAGCATGATTATCGCAGAAGATCTTGATTGGTCTTGCTATAGAATCGACAATTTTGAGATCACCAACAAAATTTCTCAACCATAGTGCCTGTGTAGTGGCTTCATAGCACGCAATAAATTCTACATGCATTGTAGATGTAGCAACTATAGTTTGCTTATTGCTTCTCCAAGATATAACCCCTCCAGCAAGAAGAAAGATATACCCTGAAGTAAACTTCCTACTATCTACACTTCCAACAAAATCTGAATCTAAATATCCAACCACCTCCAATTGGTTAGTATGTCTGTATGTCAAACTGTAGTCCTTGGTTCCTTGCAAATACTACATGACTTTTTTTGCAGCTTTCCAATGTTCCAATCCTAGGTTGCTTTGATATTGACCCAACATTCCAACTGCCATTGCAATGTCAGGTCTAATGTAGACCTATGCATACTATTGGCTATCAACTGTAGGTGTGTATGAAATATTTTTCATCTGCTCTTGCTCCAATGCATTTCGAGGACATTGATCATTACCGAATTTATCTCCTTTAATGATTGGTGCTACAAAAGCCTAACAGTTCTTCAGTCTGAATCTCTCTAAAACATTTTCAATGTAGGCCTTTTGACACAGTTTTAGTATTCTTTGTTTTCTGTATCTGTGAATCTCTATGCCAATGACATAAGAGGCTTCACCCAAATCCTTCATTTCAAATTTTTGAGAAAGGAACTGTTTGGTCTCGTGTAGCAAACCTAAATCATTACTTGCAAGCAAAATATCATCTACATACAGGACTAGAAAGATTACTTTACTCGCACTGACCTTAAGTTACATACATTGATCAACAAAGTTCTCAATAAAACCATATGAGGTAATAACTTTGTGAAATTTCACGGGAGGCTTGTTTTAGCCCATAAATAGATTTCTTTAGTTTGTAAGCTTTCTGAGTGTTATCATCAAAACCTTTAGGTTGTTTCATGCAAGCCTCATCTTCAAGATCACCATTTAGAAAGGTTCTTTTCACATCAATTTGATGTAACTCTATATCCAAATGAGCTACTAATGCTATGATTCTCCTTAATGAATCCTTCTTAGATGCAACCCACATTGGCTCATCATGTACTCCTACTTGCACTGAGTAAAGGTTACTCTAAATAGATACCAGTTCATCGGAATGTGCTGGATTCTAGCGCTAGTTACCCCTATTCAAAACTGTTGAAAGCTTACTATCCAATCTGCTTCCACCATCATAAACGACTCTCAAGCCATATTTGTTATAAATAATTCCTTCAGGATATCAATGATCAAGCCAAATATGAATATCTTGACCATTCCCAACTTTGAATTGGAGGAAATCCCTAGCCAAATCTCTTAACTTTAGAATTTTTCTCCAACACCACGAGCATTCCTGAGGGGTGTTGACTAACCATAAGCTTCTTCCTCTAAGTAGATAGGTTTTCACCCAAGCTACCCAAAGTGAACTAGCATTGGCAAAAATGTCCCAAACATGTCTCAGAATTGATGTTTTATTTCAATCTTCAATCCACTTCAAACCTAAGCCTCCTTCTCTTTTGGGATGACAAATAGTTTTCCAAAAGACTTTAGCATAAGCTCTATTCAGATCAGATCCTTACCACATAAAACGATTAAAGTTTTGCTCAAGCTTCATGATAACCATCTTTGGCAAGATAGAGATGTCGCCCCAATATATTTAGATGCTATATTGGACTAAACCATTTTGGTAGGGTTACTAACAATTTCTCCACTACAGTTAACTAGTAACTGACTAAGGGAATCATCTGTTAACAATTCAGAGTAAATATAAGCAGAAGGTGAAAATGAGAGATATGAGACATCTAAAAACCATAAAGTATGCAAAGTATTGTCATCAATCATAGACTTGGACCTTCTAACCAAAATAGTCATTCTAATCAAACTTGGTACTGTGAAACAATCTCCTAGCTTCTTCATCCTAGATAATCATCTTAAAACAGATGACCTGACAGGCCGCAAATACAGCGTAAGTATAAGACTTAGTAACAGTTGAGTATGAAATAAGCTCCCATTATAAAAGCGGAAGTAAACATGTGTTTTCGCAATCATATTAGGTGTTGTCTCTGTCAATATACCATAAGGCCTCGTTTGGTTCGCAGAATGTCTAGTCCATTGGAAAATGAATAGCTACTACTAGGAATAGAAGAGTGTGAAATAGAATAAATATTCATATTCCTTTGTTTAGCAACAATACACATGCAAAAATTGAAATTGAATCAAAATTACGAAAAGACTCTAATTTTTTTTCAAACTCATTTTTTTTTTTTAAAAAAAAAAAAATCTAAAATAAAATGGGTGGTTGACCACCCATTGGGGTGGTCGGCCACCCACAGAAGCGGCCGGGGGTGGCCGCGGCCAAACTTGAAGCACATATGGGGTGGTCGTAGCTACCCCAAAATGCGACAGGGGTGGTCACACCACCCCCAGACGGCTCGGGGGTGGTCCTCTGAGGCTTCTGGGGATGGTGCGATCACTCCCAACCTCTTCTGTGGGTGGCCGATCACCCCAATGGGTGGTCAAGGCACTCTATTTTTCGTATTTTTTTATATTTTTTTTAAGTTTTTAAAAAAATTATATAGTTATTTTTGAAAAATGTATTACATTCCTTAAGGATTAGCTAAGCCACTCATTTTTTTAGTGGCTTAGTTAATCCTGTGTATATGAGATTAATAGTCCCATGAGAATAAACTATTCCTAGGAATAATGTATTACCAAACAAAGGAATAGCTATTGTAACATCCCCAGCCCGTTAAGGCTGAGTTTGCCACTTTTCTTCTTTTACAACAAAAGTTCTTGCAAAGATCTATAAGGTCTATCAGAGTACTTGATTTTAAATGATACAATAAATGTATAAAACATTATTCAAGAGATTTTATTACAAGCGAAATTAGAAAACATTAGATTTTAGTTGCGGAATATCATATCATTACAATAACTTATATGAAAAGACTTTGAAAATTAATAATTATTCCCACCCCATTCCGGCCTCCTATTCCAGCATCCTTTCTACCTGAAAACAAGAAATAAAACTGAATGAGCCCAAAGGGGGCCCAGCAAGTAAAATCCACAACCATAAATAGTTTTACTCCTTGTTCTCAGTTTTGAAAATCGTTTTCACAAATAAATATACATCCAGCCATAATAATATATGTACGTACGGTTGCATCTCCCGTAACATATACATACTATTACATCTAGTAATAGATCATCGTTGTAAATCATCCTTATAAATCATCATCATAATGCATCATTATAAATAATCTTTGTAAATCATCTTAGCATATCTTCGTTTAAAATATAGTATCATTTTCTCATAATAAGGCCCATGTACACTATTACCCCTGTGTACGAGGGTTGCGGGTCCTTGTGACCATGGCACTGAACTGTGGCCTCAGCCATGCCCGACCGTTAATTAACTATTTTCTTGGTGCACTCAACGGTCATGTTGATGGAATACCACCTTCTGGCATAGCCTCCTTCAGTGGTTTCGCCTCCATCCGAGTATCGGTACCGAACTCTCATCTTATCTTATCTTGGGGCCAAAAATACTCTCCTCCATACATGTGCCCTCATTTCATAAACATTTATCTCATCTCTTGTACTTTTCTTTGTACTTCTTTTGATGCATCTTAGGGCAACATGTAGGAGGGTTTATCATCATTTCTCAACTTTCTTTTCTCAAAATGGAAACCTTTTCAAATATAAACTTGTTGTACTTAGAAAGCATTTAAAGAAATAGAAACTTTCTAGATAATTCTTTTAGAAATCCTTCATGCATGCAACATAACTTCATAATACATAAATAAAATAATCATTTACAATTTACTAAAGAATGAATAAATAGCATGACATGAAGTAATTTTAGAAGGGGTAGTGAATTTACTTACCTCTAGACTGAAGCTAAAAGTGGTATAAAGGAATCTAGTTGCTCCAATATGACTAACACCACTAGTATATCTTTTGAAACTAATTTCTAAAGTCCGCTATCTCTTGTGTTCTTTCTTTCTTGTAGCGCTTGGTCTCGCCCTTTCTCTCTCTGTTCTGAGTAAACACTCTTAGAAAGAAGAAAGACCGAGTAAAAAACGGAAGAAGGAAGAATATATGCAAGAGATGGGAGAGGAGATGAGTGGTGAAAATACTGAAGGAGAAGAGTTCTATTTATAGGAGAAAATCAAACACTATTCTACCTTCAATTTACAATTATACCCTCATTTTACTATTTCACCAACCCTATACTATTTCACCTTCAATTTACAATTATACCCTCATTCTATCTTCAATTTACAATTATACCCTCATTTTACTATTTCACCAACCCTATACTATTTCACCAACCCTATACTATTCTACCAACCCTATACTATTCTACCAACCCTATACTATTCTACCTATACTATTCTACCTTCTTATTCTACCATCCTTATACCTGCCATTTACTATCCTATTATTTCACCAATTACCATTCTCTAATTACCACTCTCATAAATTTCCCAAGAATTAAAATCCTTAGCTACAATGGATATTAAAATAACATCATTATCAAAATAATCTATTTAAATAGCTTTGAAAATTCTGGGGCACTACAGCTATACCTAGGATTTGCTAGTCCATTCCAATGATCTATTCCGCAAACCAAACGGGGCCTAAAAGTATAGTTTTGATGAGTATAGGTGTAACCCCAACAACAATCACCCATATGTTTTAATGCAGGAAAACTAGTGTTGAATTTAGGTCATAATTGTCTTATATAGTCTATTTGAGATATTACTCATTCTCAGTAGGGTTGGCACTGTCCCATCAGGCCTATAATACAATACTACTGCCCTAAATATTGCTACCATCCATAACACTAGCAGTCCGATTGAGTCTGACCTCGGGTGACCCGCGCTACTAATGATGCACATGTAGTCACCAACAACCATTGAATCTAAGGCCTATATAAACATATATACACATTGATCATAAAAGCAAGTCCATATAGTAAGCCCTCTCATTAATGAATTATTAAAGCATTTACCCAATTACATGAAAAGTAAATATGCGTATAACATACTCATATTCAGTCGGCATGACTCTATGTAGTTGTCGTTATGTATTGTCTTTTGAAATGTTAATTTGTCCATGTAAGAGTGAGGATGGAAGTGTTCATGTGATTGCTAATGATTTTATGTGTTTATTGCGCACTTTGGTGTTATTAGTCTGATATGATGTTGAATTAATTTTAGAGGAATGATTCACGTCAATATTTTTCCTATCTCATTTTACAAATTCAGTGGTGCATTCATCTATTCATTATGAAGACGGTTAAAAATAAAATGAATTCTATCATTTCTCTTAATTTTATGGGTACAATGGCCCCGAACAAGCGATTGAGGACTACCCGATCTTCCTAACTTGTTGAGGCCCTTACATAGCCTGATTCCATAGGCGATGACCTTCACTCTAAGGACCTACGAGCAACGATGATTTAGGGCGTTTTCTCCCTAATGA
>NC_081549.1:15856544-15863193 GCF_901000735.1 Corylus avellana
GCTTGTTTTAGCCCATAAATAGATTTCTTTAGTTTGTAAGCTTTCTGAGTGTTATCATCAAAACCTTTAGGTTGTTTCATGCAAGCCTCATCTTCAAGATCACCATTTAGAAAGGTTCTTTTCACATCAATTTGATGTAACTCTATATCCAAATGAGCTACTAATGCTATGATTCTCCTTAATGAATCCTTCTTAGATGCAACCCACATTGGCTCATCATGTACTCCTACTTGCACTGAGTAAAGGTTACTCTAAATAGATACCAGTTCATCGGAATGTGCTGGATTCTAGCGCTAGTTACCCCTATTCAAAACTGTTGAAAGCTTACTATCCAATCTGCTTCCACCATCATAAACGACTCTCAAGCCATATTTGTTATAAATAATTCCTTCAGGATATCAATGATCAAGCCAAATATGAATATCTTGACCATTCCCAACTTTGAATTGGAGGAAATCCCTAGCCAAATCTCTTAACTTTAGAATTTTTCTCCAACACCACGAGCATTCCTGAGGGGTGTTGACTAACCATAAGCTTCTTCCTCTAAGTAGATAGGTTTTCACCCAAGCTACCCAAAGTGAACTAGCATTGGCAAAAATGTCCCAAACATGTCTCAGAATTGATGTTTTATTTCAATCTTCAATCCACTTCAAACCTAAGCCTCCTTCTCTTTTAGGATGACAAATAGTTTCCAAAAGACTTTAGCATAAGCTCTATTCAGATCAGATCCTTACCACATAAAACGATTAAAGTTTTGCTCAAGCTTCATGATAACCATCTTTGGCAAGATAGAGATGTCGCCCCAATACATTTAGATGCTATATTGGACTAAACCATTTTGGTAGGGTTACTAACAATTTCTCCACTACAGTTAACTAGTAACTGACTAAGGGAATCATCTGTTAACAATTCAGAGTAAATATAAGCGGAAGGTGAAAATGAGAGATATGAGACATCTAAAAACCATAAAGTATGCAAAGTATTGTCATCAATCATAGACTTGGACCTTCTAACCAAAATAGTCATTCTAATCAAACTTGGTACTGTGAAACAATCTCCTAGCTTCTTCATCCTAGATAATCATCTTAAAATAGAAAACCTGACAGGCCGCAAATACAGCGTAAGTATAAGACTTAGTAACAGTTGAGTATGAAATAAGCTCCCATTATAAAAGTAGAAGTAAACATGTGTTTTCGCAATCATATTAGGTGTTGTCTCTGTCAATATACCATAAAGCCTCGTTTGGTTCGCAGAATGTCTAGTTCATTGGAAAATGAATAGTTACTACTAGAAATAGAAGAGTGTGAAATAGAATAAATATTCATATTCCTTTGTTTGGCAGCAACACACATGCAAAAATTGAAATTGAATCAAAATTACCAAAAAGACTCTAATTTTTTTTTTCAAACTCATTTTTTTTAAAAAAAAATCTAAAATAAAATGGGTGGTTGACCACCCATTGGGGTGGTCGGCCACCCACAGAAGCGGTCGGGGGTGGCCGCGGCCAACCTTGAAGCACATATGGGGTGGCCGTAGCTACCCCAGATGGCTCGGGGGTGGTCCTCTGAGGCTTCTGGGGATGGTACGACCACTCCCAGCCTCTTCTGTGGGTGGCCGATCACCCCAATGGGTGGTCAAGGCACTCTATTTTTCGTATTTTTTTTATTTTTTTTTAAGTTTTAAAAAAAAATTATATAGTTATTTTTGAAAAATGTATTACATTCCTTAAGGATTAGCTAAGCCACTCATTTTTTAGTGGGTTAGTTAATCCTGTGTGTATGGGATTAGTAGTCCCATGAGAATAAACTATTCCTAGGAATAATGTATTACCAAACAAAGGAATAGCTATACCTAGGATTAGCTAGTCCATTCCAATGATCTATTCCGCAAACCAAACAGGGCCTAAAAGTATAGTTTGATAAGTATAGGTGTAACCCCAACAACAATCACCCATATGTTTTAATGCAGGAAAACTAGTGTTGTATTTAGGTCATAACTGTCTTATATAGTCTATTTGTGATATTACTCATTCTCAGTAGGGTTGGCATTGTCCCATCAGGCCTATAATACAATACTATTGCCCTGAATATTGCTACCAGCCATAACACTAGCAGTCCGATTGAGTCCGACCTCGGGTGACCCGCGCTACTAATGATGCACATGTAGTCACCAACAACCATTGAATCTAAGACCTATATAAACATGTATACACATTGATCATAAAATCAAGTCCATATAGTAAGCCCTCTCATTAATGAATTATTAAAGCATTTACCCAATTACATGAAAAGTAAATATGCGTATAACATACTCATATTCAATCGGCATGACTCTATGTAGTTGTCGTTATGTATTGTCTTTTGAAATGTTAATTTGTCCATGTAAGAGTGAGGATGGAAGTGTTCATGTGATTGCTAATGATTTTATGTGTTTATTGCGCACTTTGGTGTTATTAGTCTGATATGATGTTGAATTAATTTTAGAGGAATGATTCACGTCAATATTTTTCCTATCTCATTTTACAAATTCAGTGGTGCATTCATCTATTCATTATGAAGACGGTTAAAAATAAAATGAATTCTATCATTTCTCTTAATTTTATGGGTACAATGGCCCCGAACAAGCGATTGAGGACTACCCGATCTTCCTAACTTGTTGAGGCCCTTACATAGCCTGATTCCATAGGCGATGACCTTCACTCTAAGGACCTACGAGCAACGATGATTTAGGGCGTTTTCTCCCTAATGAGGATTCTGAGTATACAAACTGCACCCGCAGGAGGTAGACACTGTCAGTAGGGGTAACATATGGTTGCATTCTATTTTTATAAGTCAAAATATATTTTTCATATTCTAACATTAATTTTCTTTTCTACATATACTGCAGGCAACAAGAGAAAGTTGGGTGTTACCCGCATGGCAGACATATGAAATTTATAGGAGGATGAACAAGTAATTCTTGAATTTAATGAATTGAGTCAGCCAATTGGCGATCAGGGTGGGAAGTTCAATCGTTTCGCTTGCACACTTGTTAAGGATAAGAACATTATTTCTATAGATTTTGTGAATTTGAGGAAAGTTCCTGGGAGACGCAAGGAGAACATGTGGAACATTCTACAAGTACTAAACTTACGTTTACGTTAACTTCTTTTATATATTTTGTAATTATTTTTAAAATTGCAACAATAACATCGTTGTTGATGTTTTAATTTGATTGTAGAAAAAGTTCTTGATACCATAACACCAAGCTACGGAAATCAAAAAGTTGGTATTGCAAAACATGGGAAAGCAATTACGGGGCTACAAGACTGAATTGGAGAGTACTTACTTTAGCAATTCTTTAACTGCATCGGAAATAGCTGCGAGGGCTAACCCACCATATTGGTTGATGAGGTAAATTTTGGTTTGATCAGCCATCGCCACTACTTCCATGGCAGTTAAAGAATTGCTGAAGTAAGTTATCTTCAATTTAGTTTGGTAACCCCGTAATTGCTTTGCCATGTTTTGCTCTAACCACTTTTTAATTTTTGCAACTTGGTGTTCTCGTATCAAGAACTTTTTCTACAATCAACTTAAAACATCGATGTTATTGTTGCAATTTTAAAAGTAATTACAAAATATATAGAAGATGTTAACATAAAACAAAAGTTTAGTACTTGTAATACGTTACATGCGTCCTCCTTGTGTCTTCTAAGAACTTTCCTCCAATTCACAAAATTTATAGGCGTAATGTTCTTATCCCTAACAAGAGTGCATGCGAAACCATTGAATTTCCCACCCTGATCACCAATTGACTGACTCAATTCATTAAATTCAAGGATAATTTGTTCATCCTCTTGTAATTTCAATATGTATGCCATGCAAGTAACACCTCGCTTTCTCTTGTTGCCTACGGTATATGTAGAAAAGAAAATTATTGTTAGAGTTTGGAAAACATATTTCGACTCACAAAAATAAAAATAAAAATACAACCATGGTTGCATGGGGAGATTGTTTTCCCCAACATTTTCACCCCATTTCCGGCATAATTGACCCTAAGAAAAAAAAGGAGAAATGTATTCGTATTCATGGGTGAAAATTTTAGATTTATATATTCATTAAATATAAAGCGAAAACAGGGTCTAAAATCAAGCTATACTTCAAACATCAAATTCTATGTTATCAGATTAAGTGCAAGGACACATCATTTGGTAAAAGAATGCCAGACTTTATTGTTTAAACACATTGGAATTTTTCTTTTTCTTTTTCTTTTTCTTTTTTTTAAAAAATTTTAAACAAAAAGTAATATTTTATAGACTTTTATCCCCAAAATCAAATATTTATGGCCCAGAATTTTATACAGTGGAGAGACGTCACATCAAAATACACCACAAAATTATAATCTCCTAGTTCTTCTACAAATACAAACGTGTTATTCGAGAAAAGTACATACATCCTTAAGCATGACTCAGAGCATCACCATTGAACTTAAGAGAAGATTTTATTACCTAAACCATAAGTTGGTTGCTCTTAATTAATTACTTATTTTATAAGTTTAAGCAATTGATTTAATTATTTTTAACACTTTCTTTTGCTTGCAAATTTAAATTCTCCTTTAATGAGTGAGACTTAACATAAAAAATATTTAATTAAAAATAAATGTGAACGACGAATATATAGTTTGAACTTAGAACAACATATTGGATCACCAATTATTATAAAAGCTTAAGTTAATAAAAATAGATAAACTTAATAATTTAATTTATATTCTAATAGTTGTGAGCAATGACATATATATGAAGATGACTATTCAAACAAAAAATTCACAACAAAACTCTTTACCAAACACGCTTGAATTACCATAATTGTTTTTTGGAAAAATAAAACATTATTTTTTCTGGATGAATAAGGATATTATTTGTCTTAACCAATCATTTCGGAGCATGAAATTCAAAGTACATTGTACTATTTCTAGTAAATAATTTTATGCAACTAATTAATATCGTAAATATAAAAAATGCGAAATAGAACAAGTTAACTAGCTTGTTATATATATATGGTAAAGACAATTTTGTTGTTAACTTGGTTTCCTAGCCTTTTGTCCACATATAGACGTCTTATGGGTATCAAAAATTGATGTGATTTTTAAAATTATCATTATATTTGTGATATATAGATTATATTTATGGTATATAGATTATTATTGAATTTTGATCAAATGGTAAGATTAAAAGTCTCATCAACTTTAATTTATCATAGACAAATTAATAAATGAACCTGATTGGATAATTCTAATTAACTCCTCGATCAATCTTTGTTAAAAATAAAAATAAAAATTCAAAGATTGGATGGGATTGCTATGTAAATATTTTGGAATAAAAATATAGTATATAACATTTCTCATTGAAAATCATCTCCCTTTAGAATTCTTTGAATATTTCTCTTTCGACACCCCAAAAAGTTATTCATACATCGGATGAGTAGTGCTCATGAGTGACTAATTTTTTTAGAGTAATAGTGAATAGCTAGTGCATTTTTTGGGTTATAAATAATACCAGAATAACCTAATAATACCATGTGATGCTCTGCTAGCACTTTTGTGGGATATGTTACATGTCTATTTTCACTTTCTAATCAGAAGCTAATAATGAGAGAACCATTACACTAGGAGTAATGTTATATACTACATCTCTATCTCATTGGATTGATATGAGAGTGTTTATCAGTTCTTAGATCAACCTTGTTTAAAAAAAAAAAAAAAAAAAAAAAAAAAAAGAGTAAACTGTTACATACTACTCAAAGATCACACAAAATTAACATTGCAAGGTCTAATACTACTGATTTTTTTTTTTTTTTTTTTTTTTTTTAGAAAAAAAAAATTGTTGATTCAATGGCAACAAGACCCTGCAAAGTTAACTTAAGGTGCGTTTGAAATTGCGATTTCGCAAAAATTATTTGTGTTTTTAAAAGATATCACAAAACATAAGACGTATGCCGTGTTTGGCATTATGATTTAAAAAAAAAAATTTAATGAGCGACATCAACCCAATAAAATGGGAATGAAGTATATGTCATTTCTCTTTCCCTACAGGAAATTGAATATATTATTCAATGGCAATCTTTTTTTGGTTACTGTGCATTTTCCTACAACCAACAACAACAGGAAGGGGAAGAAAAAAGATCCAGCACTAGGGACTAAGTCTAGCAAATGATTATGGATAATGTGGAAGACTTTGATTATATTTATGGATAATGTCGTGAGAAGGAATACGTACGGTTGTTAGAGAATTGGCCTTGCACTTGCATGTACTTCAACTCTCCGTGCTGGATATCCTTCTTTTCAATCTCTTCTTGTGGTGGCTAGATATCTTCTAGCAGGGCTCTGGAAGTCACCCGCAAATTTTCACCATTGCTCACTTTCCGTATGAGTCAAGCACTGAAAAATGATTTTGTTTACGTCAAAACATACAACGCTTTAGTTTATTATTAAATGTTTCATATGTATTTTAATGGGATTAAAAGATTTATTTTTAGAGCATTTGATTCTCAGTATTTTAAATTATGTATGAGAATTATATGTTTTAAGAACAAATATCAATTTAATAAATTGAATTAGAAAAGTACTCACAAAGCACCTTTTTTTTTTCTTTTTTCTTTTTTTATGAATGAAT
>NC_081549.1:15863293-15866296 GCF_901000735.1 Corylus avellana
TCTAATGCTAGATTTCCCCCAAGAAAACGATCCCCGTATGACATCACACTATACATTATCTCTCTCTTTGCTTTCTCCATATTCATATTTCAGTTCTAAACGAGGATTATGTTGGAGGAAGATGAACAAAATTCACTTCAGTTTAAGTGGGTATGGTGGTTTTTTCAACCTATCTGTTTTGGTGGTTTTTCATACTTGGGTTTTACTTCTGGTGGTGTAATTTGTTATGGGTAGCTAGGATTTGGCAGAATTTGAAGACTTTGCGGTTAGATGTTTGCATTTTCATTCTGGGGTTTGTGTTTTTGTTCAACCCTTGGGGGTGGCTAATCCACCCCCAAGGGCCACCGTCTCAACCCATCACACCACAAATACCAGAAAAATGAACCAAGCTGCAATCGTCGCCCATACCCAAGCCACCACCGAAGAACAACCAAACTCTCGATCTTCCAATTGTTCCGCCATCCCCAATCAAAAGAAATCAACCTAATATCCAAACAGAACAAGAAACCCAATCAGAAAATCCAACCCTTTTAGAAAACCCAGTAGCAATCCCAATCACCCCCATCCAATCGGCGAGCCACTTACGTTATCAAAATGTTGATGAAATCTGAGGGGCATCTGAGTTTGCAGAGAATAGAATGACAAGATTATCGGGCATGGCATCGAACAAGTCACACTTTCCGGTGATCTCCGGCAATTTTCTATTCCTCTTGCGACACTTGAGGGTGGCAGATCCACCTCCAATCGCCATATCATGAAACAAATAAAAAAAATTATTATTATATTATTTTTATTTTTATTTTTTAAAAAAATATTTAATAATATTTTATTATTTTTTACTAAGTAGGACATGTGGCATCTTAATGGCCTTAGGATTTGTCTAGGGCCATCCTGGCCATTAACTGGAGACCTCTCTAGTCTAGCTGGACTGGAAAGGATCCGAATCCGATCCAATGTGGAGCTCAATACTGTTCAACATTAGAGATATAATTTGATTGTCAACTTGGTCCCAAAGGCTCTTGGAGCTGTTTTCCGGAGGTTGTTCGGATTCCAAGTGAGAATACAAACCTTTCCCACGCAATTATACTCTCACAGATTACGACTAATACACATAATTTTTGCTATTTAGTTTCACAAGTGTCATAGGAGCAGGATCCATAGAAGCAAAAGTAATTAAATCTGAAGGAGGGGCCATAATGTGGTAACAAGATGCAAATCACGGGAAGATCCCACCAAAGAACGAGATACTAAGTAGAAAGAGGCAAAAATCTCAAACAAAACAACCCCAAATCGAAGTAAAACTTGCTGAAAACAACTTATGTCAATTGAAAACAACTCAAATCGTGACAAAATCAAGAAAAGTCGTCAAAAATTGACCTGAATCGGACTGAATGTGAGCAAAATAGGGCTAAACCATGGTGCACTGAGAGATATTTGCAAAAAAAAAACTGACCTGAATCGGCTTCAAACCGGTCTGAACCAGCTTATAATTGCTTGAACTGGATGTAAAATGGGCAAAATCGGGATGAAATGGCGGCAAAACTGGCTGAACTGTGGTGAATCGGACTGGACTAGGGGAAACCAAAACGTGGACAGGCTTATCCCGAATTGAGGATGAGATGTCCTTATCCCAAATACACGACAGCAAATACCTGGAACCAAATGCCCATCTTCTTCTACAAGAAATCATCGAAAAATTGCTGGAGACTAGCCAGATAGTGTCGGCGACACCCAACCCGTGCTGGCGACACCCAAAACGTGCCGAAAAACATCCAAATCGTACCAACGACACCCAACATATGCTGGGGACACCCAAATAGTGCCGAAAACCACCAAGATTGTGTTGGTGATACCCAGAATGCGCTGGCAACCACTTCTACCTTCAACGAAGAGAACTACCGTGGCTCACACCCACGTAATATCCATCAAGAAAGATCAACGACACCACACAACCTGTCTCCAGCCACCGCAGAGAGTATTACCACCACAGACAGCACCTACCGACGATGCCAACGAACCACCAACAATGACAATGACTTAAGACCCAGCAGTCACGAGTACACGTCTGTCAACAACGACCAATCCAACCATGAAGATGACGGCGAGATCACACCATTGACGACGGTGAACTTGGCGCCATCTACAACCACGGGCTTGAAGCCTATTAATTCAATTGCGTTCGATCAGTAGCAAGATGAATGGATAAAGGAGAAGATAAAAGAAAAGAAACAGAGAAGAGAAGAAAAAAAAAGTGGGGAAGAAGAGGAAAACAAACTATCAGGAAAAGGTATAAACCCTAGGATTTGATACCATGTTGTTAGGTTGAAGGATAGAGAAAGAAAGAAGGCTTGTATTCTCTTATGTAGCCTACCTCAAGCATATTATTATCTAAGCTTAAAGAATACAACAATGACTAAACTACCCTCAAAACCTAATACATTTTTCTAACAGTTAGTCAACACCCCTCAGCAATGCTCGTGGTGTTGGAAAAAAAATCTAAAATTAAGAAATTAGGGTCGAGATTTCCTCCAATTCAGAGTTGGGAATGGTCAACATATTCATATTTGGCTTGATCATTGACATCATGAAGGGATTCTTTATAACAAATATGGCTTGAGAGTTGTTTATGATGGTGGAAGCAGATTAGATAGTAAGTTTTCAACTGTTTTGCACCATGGCAACTAGTGCTAGAATCCAGCACATTCCAATGAACTGGTATCCATTTAGAGTAGCCTTTACTCAGTTCAAGTACGAGTACATGATGAGCCAATTTGGGTTGCATCTAAGAAGGATTCATTTAGGATAATCATGGAATTAGTAGCTCATTTTGATCTAGATTTACATCAAATGGATGTGAAAACATCATTTCTAAATGGAGATCTTGAAGTGGCAGTTTACATGAAACAACTTGAAGGTTTTGATGATAACACCAAGAAAGCTTGCAAACTAAAGAGATCTATTTATGGGATAAAAACAAGCCCCCTTCAATGGTATATCAAATTT
>NC_081549.1:15866396-15871532 GCF_901000735.1 Corylus avellana
CATGTTCTCAAACAATTTTGGAGTGATGCCGTTCTTACTGCTTGTTATTTAATTAATAGGATGTCCTCCTCAGTCTTAGATGGTACCTCTCCTTATTCTCTCTTATATCCTTCTTCCTCCCCATTCTCCTCGCCATTGAAGGTTTTTGGGTGTGTTTGCTATGTTCATAATTTGGGTCCTGGATTTGATATGCTTGACCCTCGTGCTACTAAATATGTCTTCCTTAGGTATTCCACAACCCAAAAGGGATACTGTTGCTATAGTCCAGTTCTTCTACGCTACTTCACTAGTGCCGATGTCACATTTGTTGAGTTTCTTTCCTATTTTCTTGCTACTACCTCTTGGGTGACTCTTCCATTAAGCCTGATGTCACGTCTCTTCTGCTGCCTATTCCTTGAGTCCTGCCGCCTCACCGCCCGCCTATTCCACTCCAAGTTTATCAATGCCGGCTTCGACCATCAACTCCTGCACCGCCATCATCATCCTTATTGTCTCCAACTCCATCCGACCACTTGCCGATTGCCCTATGGAAAGGTACACGTTCTTGCACCACCCAACATCCTATCAGTCAATTCGTCTCCACTAGTTCTTTATCTCCTACACTTTCTTGCTTTATTTCCCATCTCACTAGTGTTTCTATTCCTAAGACAGTGCAGGCTACAATATCTGACTCTAGTTGGAGGCAAGCTATGGAATTGAAAATGAAGGCCTTGCATCATAATGGGATGTGGAAGCTTGTTCCCTTACCGCTTGATAAGAAGATTGTTGGTTGCAAATGGGTCTACACAGTTAAGTTTCATTCTGATGATTTAGTTTAAAGATTGAAAGCTTGGTTGGTTGTTAAGGGCTATACGCAAACATATGGTATTGATTATGATGACACTTTTTCTCTAGTAGCCAAAATTTCATCTATTCATGTTCTTATTTCCATGGCTACTAATCTTGATTGGCCGTTGTTTTGATTGGATGTCAAAAATGTCTTTCTACATGGGGACTTGCGTGAGGAAGTTTATATGGAGCAACCACCTAGGTTTGTCGCTCAGGGGGAGTCTTAAGGCCATGTCTGTAAATTGAGAAAGGCATTGTATGGTCTCAAGCAATCACCACGAGCATGGTTTGGAAAGTTCTCTGAAGCGGTATTGAAGTTTCGTCTTCAGAGATGTCAGACAGATAATTCAGTATTCCACTTACATACTAGTGCATGCTATATTCTTTTTGTGGTATATGTAGATGATATTGTCATTACTGGAGATGATTTAAGAGGCATTGCCCGATTAAAACAATTTCTACAGGATCAATTTCATACAAAGGATTTGGGCAAACTTCGATATTTTCTAGGTATTGAAGTTGCTAGATCTCGAACAAGTACCAACTTATCCCAGAGAAAGTATGCACTTGACTTATTAGAAGAGACAGGTCTTTTGGGCTCTCGACCAGTTGATGTTCCGATGGATCCAAATAAGAAATTACTAAAGGATGAAGGTGAATTATTTGAAGATCCTAGCAGGTACCATCGTCTAGTTGGGAAGTTGAACTATCTTGCTATCACCAGGCCATATATTTCATATGTTGTTAGTGTTGGCAGTCAGTTCTTGGAGGCTCCTTGGGTTTCACATTAGGAAGTTGTTACTCGGTCATTCGGTATGTAAAGAGACAACCTAGTCTAGGAATATTGTATAGACCAAATGGACATCTTAAGGTAGAAGGTTTTACTGATGCAGATTGAGCAGGTTCTCTTTCAAATAGATGATCTACTACAAGATATTGCACATTCTTCGATGGTAATCTTGTAACTTGGAAGAGTAAGAAACAGACAGTGGTGGTATGATATAGTGCTAAAGAAGAGTACAGGGTAATGGCTCATATAGCTACTGAGTTGACATGGTTACAACATTTTCTTTAGGAGATTGGTTTCGCAGCTACTACTCCTATCTCATTATCTTATGATAACCAGGCTGCTATACATAGTGCATTTAACCCAATTTTTCATGAAAGGACTAAACATGTTGAGGTTGATTGTCATTACATCCAAGACAAAATACTTAATGGAAATATATCTACAATATTCCTAAAGTCTAGAGACTTGTTAGCTGATATGTTTACAAAATATTTATGTCGTAATCAGTTAGAGTTTATTTGTTCCAAGCTGGGTTTTTATGATATATATGCTCCAGCTTGAAGGGGAGTGTTAGAAGAATGTATTAGGGTTTGAGGGTAGTTTAGTCATTGTTGTATTCTTTAAGCTTATACAATAATATGTTTGAGGTAGGCTACGTAAGAGAATACGAGCCTCCTTTCTTTCTCTATCCTTCTTCATGCAAACCTAACAACACTAACCATAAGCTTCTTCCTCTAAGTAGATACGTTTTCACCCAAGCTACACAAAGCGAACCAGCATTAGCAAAAATGTTCCAAATATGTCTAAGAATTGATGTTTTATTCCAATCTTCAATCCTCTTCAAACCTAAGCCTCCTTCTCTTTTAGGATGACAAATAGCTTTCCAACAGACTTTAGCATAAGCTCTGTTCAAATCAGATCCTGACCACAAAAAACAATTAAATTTTTGCTCAAGCTTTATGATAATCATCTTTGGCAAGATAAAGATGTGGCATCAATACATTTGGATACTATATTGGACTAAACCATTTTGGTAAGGTTACTAGCAATTCCTCCAGTACAGTTAACTAGTAACTGATTAAGGGAATCGTCTCTTAACAATTCAGAGTAAATATAACCGGAAGGTGAAAATGTGAGATATGAGACATCTAAAAACCAAAAAGTATGCTAGTATTGTCATCATTCATAGACTTGGACCTTCTAACCAAAATAGTCATTCTAATCAAACCTGGAACTGTGAAACTATCTCTTGGCTTCTTCATCCTAGATAATCCTCTTAAAATAGACGACTTGACAAACCGCAAATACTGCATAAGTATAAGACTTAGTAACAGTTGAGTATGAAATAAGCTCCCATTATAAAAGCAGAAATAAACATATGTTTTTGCAATCATATTAGGTGATGTCTCTATCATTATAATACCGTAAAAGTATAGCTTTGGTTTTTTATGAGTATAGGTGTAATCCCAACAACCGTTGTAATCCCAACAACAATCACCCAAAGGTTTTAATGCAGGAAAACTAGTGTTGTATTTAGGTCATAACTGTCTTATATAGTCTACCCAAGATATTACTTATTCTCAGTAGGGTTGGCACTATCTCGTAGAGCCTATAATACAATACTAGTGCCCCGAATATTGTATGCTACCATCCATAACACTAGCAATCCGACTAAGTCCGACCTCGAGTGGCCCATGCTACTAATGATATTGAATCTAAGGCCAGTATAAACATATATACATATTGACCATAGAATCAAGTTCATATAGTAAGTCCATAACCATTATACCGCACGTACCGTGTACCATGCCATACAATGTATCTCATTAATCAATTATTAAAGCATTTACCCAATTACATGAAAAGTAAATATGCGTATAACATACTCATGCTCATTCAGCATGACTCTATGTAGTTATCGTTATGTATTGTCTTTTGAAATGTTTATTTGCCCATGTAAGAGTGTGGATGGAAGTATTCACATGATTGCCAATGATTTTATGTGTTTATTGCGTACTTTGGTGTTATTAGTTTGATATGATGTTGAATTAATTTTAAAGGAATGATTCACGTCAATATTTTTCCCATCTCATTTTACAAATTTAGTAGTGCATTCTTCTATTCACTATGAAGATGATTAAAAATAAAATGAATTCTATCATTTCTCTTAATTTTATGGGCACAATGACCCCGAACAAGCAATTGAGCACAACCTGATCTTCACAGCTTGTTGAGGCCCTTACATAGCCTAATTCCATAGGCGATGACCTTCACTCCAAGGAGCTACTAGCAACGATGATTTATCGGCTTTTCTCCCTAATGAGGATCCTAAGTAGACAAACTACACCCCCTGGAGGTAGACACTGTCAGTATATGTAACATATGGTTGCATTATATTTTTAAGAGTGAAAACATATTTTTCAAACTCTAACATTAATTTTCTTCTCTACATATACTGTAGGAAAGAAGAGAAAGTTGAGTGTTAGCCACATGGCATACATATGAAATTTATAGGACGATGAACAAGTAATCCTTGAATTTAATGAATTGGGTCAACCAATTGGCAATCAGGGTGGGAAGTTCAATAGTTTCGCTTGCACACATGTCAGCGATAAGAACAATATTCTATAGATTTTGTGAATTTAAGGAAAGTTCCTTGGAGACGTAAGGAGGACGCGTGGAACGTACTACTAGTACTAAACTTTCATTTTACGTTAATTTCTTTTATATATTTTATAATCATTTTTAAAATTGCAACAATAACATCGTTGTTGATGTTTTAATTTGATTGCAAAAAAAGTTCTTGATACCAGAATACCAAGCAATGAAAATCAAAAGTTGGTACTGCAAACATGGCAAAGTAATTACGAGACCACAAGACTGAATTGAAGAGTACTTACTTCAGCAATTCTTTAACTGCAGCAGAAATAGTGGCGAGGGCTAACCCACTATTTTGGTTGATTAGGTCAATTTTGGTGGGATCAGCCTTCGCCACTACTTCAGTGGCAGTTAAAGAATTGCTGGAGTAAGTTCTCTTCAATTTAGTTTGGTAACCTCGTTATTGCATTGCCATGTTTTGCACAAACCACTTTTTAATTTTCGCGGATTAGTAATCTCGTATGAATAACTTTATCTACAATCAACTTAAAACATCATCGATGTTATTGTTGCAATTTTAATACTAATTACAAAATATATAGAAGATGTTAACATAAAACGAAAGTTTAGTACCTGTAATACATTCCATGCGTCCTCCTTGTGTCTTCAAGGAACTTTCCTCCAATTCACAAAGTCTATAGGCATAATGTTCTTATCCCTAACAAGAGTGCATGTGAAACCACTAAATTTCCCACCCTAATCGCCAGTTGGTTAACTCAATTCATTAAATTCAAGAATAACATGTTCATCCTCCTGTAATTTCCATATGTATGCCATGCGAGTGCCTCCTTTATACTTAGAAAAGAAAATTAATGTTAGATTTAGGAAAATATATTTCGACTCCAAAAAAAAAAAATGCA
>NC_081549.1:15871632-15872477 GCF_901000735.1 Corylus avellana
AAAAATACATTTTTTTTTAATTTAAAAAAAATTAATATATGTGCCACGTGTCGACGTATGATTGGTCCACGTGTCAGTTCTAACGGTCAACTAACGGATGAACTAATTTGGTCACTTATCAAAACCACAGGACCTCCTGTGATAAAAATGAAACCCTAAGAGGAGAAAAATAAAGTTGGAAAACCCTAGGAGGGGTCTGGAGTATTTAACCCTTTAATTTATATGAGTTAAACTAAAATTAAGGGAGAGAGAGAAAGAGAGGTGGAGTGAGAGACACGTTAATGTTGGAGAGTGGAAAGAGAGACCAATATACCACTTCTCTTTTTCTTTTTCTTTTTTTTTAAAAAAAACAAATAAAAAAATCCCTATATATGGGTTTTTCTATATCTATAAATATATCGCTCTTGATTATATATATATATATATATATATATACTATGATTTTTGACCAAACGCATTAATGCATAATAATTTGATTTATATTATATGTTTCTTTATTTGATTCAGACATTAATAATACCTAATTTATTGAATAATTTATATATGGAAAACTCTTGGTTAAAATTATGCCTTAAAAACCCGGTTTAGCCTTTAAAAAAAAAATAGGTTCACGCCACATTTCACAATTCTAGATTAGCTCTAAAGAGTGATTCCGCTATAGACAGAAATTTTCTCCAAACCAGTTTAGAGGAAATATCCTCTAACCTATATAAATAGTGACAAGTGTCTATAAACATTTTAAAAGCAAATTAAATTCTTAACCTCATTAATAACAGCTTACTAATTTAGACTAAATTTAATGTGCCTTTTAAATTTTTTTAGACATTTGGCACTATTTTACATGA
>NC_081549.1:15872497-15872693 GCF_901000735.1 Corylus avellana
TTTTTAGTTTTTAAAATTAAATCATTTGAATGCAACCCGCCTCCTGAAAGAAAAAAAACAAATAAATTAAAGGGAAAAATACATTTTACCCCTTTAAACTATCTATTCATTTGCACTTTTAACACGGATTTTTAAAAAGTGACACTTTACCCCCCTAAACTTTTAAATTGTTGCAATTTGACCATTCTAACCTTTT
>NC_081549.1:15872731-15915843 GCF_901000735.1 Corylus avellana
TATATATATATATATATAGGAAGCAAGAGAAAAAAAAGAAAAAGAAAGAGAAGAGAACCTTGTTTATGAAGAGAATTTTCTTTTTGTTTGTTGTAGTATGGGTTTTTCTATATATATATATACACTAAGATTTTTGACTAAATGTATTAATATATAATAATTTGATGTATATTATTTATTTTCTTATTTGATTCGTACATTAATAATACTTAATTTATTGAATAATTTATATATGGAAAACTCTTGAAATATAATTAACGCAATTATTACGCTAATTAATGAAGTAAAAAACCGGTTAAAAAATTATGCGTTAAAAAATTGGTTTAGCCTTTTAAAAAAATTTGTTCACGCCACATGTCGCAATTCTAGACTACCTATAAAGAGTGATTCGGCTATTATATATATGATTAGTATTGAAGAGAAACGCTCTAGATACCAAATTTTTTATCAAATATATATGTATCAAACTGATGTGAAATTCATTAATGGAAGAAATTTAGAATAAATAGATTGTGTCTAATATTTAAAATTCTATATTTTCATATACAATTCATGAAATTATATAGGTTTTATTGGTAATTATCATTCCCCCCCAATGAACTACCACTTGATTACCATATATCCCTATCAACTACCAACTTTGCATTACGACCCCATTAAACTACCGTTGGAGTTATAAACTACCACTTGATTACCATATATCCCCATCAACTACCAACTTTACATTACGACCCCATTAAACTACCGTTTCGTTACCAAAACTCCAATTCCGTCAGTCAAGGTCGTTAAGTCAGACAGTCAACCCATTACGTGCATGTAAAGTTGGTAGTTGATGGGAGTATATGATAATCGAGTGGTAGTTAATGGGGGTAAATGATAATTACCCAAAAAAAAAATACATACGCACTCAAGGCATGTGACGCGCACGTGATGGGTTGACCGTCCGACTTAACAACCTTGACTGACGGAAGGGGGTTTTGGTAACGAAATAGTAGTTTGATTGGGTCGTAATGTAAAATTAGTAGTTGATGATGGTATATGATAATCGAGTGGCAATTCATAGGGGGAAAGGATAATTAAATTACCCCTAGGTTTTAATATAACATCATAAAAATATTGATTTTAATATTGCACATTATTAACATTATTAAGTAGTAGCATATAGTATTGTGCGGGCATGTCAAAAAAAACTAATAAATATTTGAGAAAAATATACTTTTAACCCCATACTTACACTTAGGCCTCCAAACATTAAAAGGTGACACTTACCCACTCCAATTACAACTTCATTACAAAATCACACTCTATTAGCATTTGATGTTAAAATAGATGGAAAATCTCTCACGTGTAGTTTGGCCATTTAAAACCGAATGGGTGGCTAAACCATTCCTCAGCCATGGCCTATGAGTAGTAGTAGTTGGTCACCCCCTTGAACAAGTTAGGGGTGGCTGAACCACTTGGCAACCCCCAAAATTGAACAGTAAGTGATCAAATTAATTCCATAGCTCGTGGGAGTTATTCAGCCACCCTTTGTTTTATATTTGGCGGTGCCCGAAACACACCCTTCAATTTTTTTTTTAATGATTTTTAGAGTATTTTGGGAAGTTATAATTAAAAAAAAAAAAAAAAAAAAAAAAAAAAAAAACATGTATATTGTATGGGCGCCACATGAGGGACATTTTTGTGTATTTTTAGGCCAAATGCTATTGGAGAATGTGATTTGTAATAAAGTGGTAGTTGAAAATGGGGAAGTGTCATATTTTAATGTTTGGTGTTCCAAGTGCTAAATGGGTGGTAGTTTGGCGATGAAAAATTATAAGTAAAAAAGAAGCCAGGCGTACTGGACGTGAGAGATTTTTCATCCATTTTATACCTAAATGTTAACAAAGTGTGTGATTCGTAAAAGAGAAATAGTTAGAGGGAAAAAGTGTCACATTTGAAAGTTTAATAGTCCCTATGCAAGACGATTGTTATTTGGGGTGAAAACTGACAAGGGCTTTTTTCCCAAAGGTTTCTAACAAATTTTGACTGAATTTTATACCCTACTAGACACATCACTTAGAAAATGGGAAGTACGAGAGAGAAATGTTGATTGACGTTACCGTATATGAGAATAAGCTTTTGATGAAAAGTATATCTCATGCATTATGCATAGGACATAAAACCTTGTTAAATGATCTCTACAATCATTGAAAATTGAAGTATCAACAAATTCCCCATTCAGAAACAGTAGAATCTACTCAAACCAGAGATGCCCCACCGACACTTAATGGGGCTTATATGGAACTGTATGGATTTTGGTGCCTGTTTTTGTTTTTTTTTCTTCTTTTTACCTTGTTTAGTTGCCATGAGTATGAATGGTGAAGGCTGTGGACGGCCTAGATATCGGCGGGTTTTACAGTCTTCAGAGAGTCCGTCCATTAAAAAATTCAATCAATTCTTAGCGGTGTGAGCGATTGTAGGCCATCAAGGCCCGACGGCTTGATAGCTGTCGGCTGATAAGCTCAACCGGCTGCCAGAATTTGAAGTACACCGTAATTGAAGATGTAACACTCCAATTTCATGTTGAGAAGATGAGAAGAAGCTTACATAGAATGGTGGTTTATAAAAGTAATTATGGGTGCTAAGTCTCACATTGCCTAGTTATTAAGTGAAATTGAACTTTATAATAAATTCTAAAGAAACTTCAAATTGATTAGTCATTTTAAGGTGATAGCGTAAATATGACTAGCACTTTTTCTTGGGCCGTGATTCTTCCTTAGCCAGCTTAGCCTAACTAAACACCGTACCGGACAAAAAGGCTAATTATTTATTAAAACAAATGGAGTAAAAATGGTTAAATTAATCTCAAACATTAGGCCCAATACCTAAAGAAGCCTAAATGCCAAAATTTAAAAAAAATCGGTTAACTGGAACCGAATAAACACTCCTAATCTTTTCTAATTTAGATGTCGGAGTGGTTTCACCAAATCTCACTAGTAACCCTTTTAACTTCTTTTATTGTCTTTGTAAAACTCCTCCCATAAAAGTAGTCCGGACATCACTATAAACTGAAAACACAGTAAAAAGAAAAGAGTCTACACGATGAAGCATGCTTAGAGTAGGTCCATTGCCCATTTTCAGGTTCCATGTGTAAAAGGGATATGGTGGCTTATCTTATGAAATCTCTGAGACGTTTACTATAAGTGGAAAAGCTGGGCGGTAAGATAAAACTCCATATGTTGACCAATAGGTCACATGCACGATACCTCCAAGACCCACATCAGCAAAGATACAGGACTCCCACTAATTTGTACAATAAAGTCTGGCATTCTTTTACCAAATGATGTGTCCTTGAACTTCATCTCACAATATAGACTTTGATAAAACTTAAACTAAGGTCTTTTTGAATTTTTATGTCTAAATAATTAATGAGAAAGTCTACACACCCCTTCAAACTATCACGCAATTGACAATGTCCTTCTCAAACTTTTAATTACGATAATGTCTTCTCTCAAACTACCAAAACTTGTCAATATCTCCCTAATAAAGAAAATACTCATAATAAAATTCAAAAAAAATAATAATTAAAAAAAACTAAAACTACAAATTAAAAAGGGAGTGGAATTTTTGCAAAAATAAATAAATAAATAAATAATTTTTTTTGTTATTTCGAATTTATAGGAATATTTTTGTCTTTTTTATAAAAAGCTTAGGTCATTTTTGTCTTTTTGTAGGTTTTGATGGGATATTGTCAATGTTTTGATAGTTCTGGGGGGAAACATTGTCATAATTAAAAGTTTGGGAAGATATTGTTAATTGGGTGATAGCTTGAGAGCGGTGGGTAGACTTTCTCAATAATTAAATTTATTATTTTTTATCACCTTAACCTTAACTTTTTGAGATAAATAATCATTGAACATGATATTAAAATGACTCACCATTTTTTTTTTTTTTTAACATGTCCACACAAGAGGGGGGATGAGGGATTTGAACTAGTGACCTCCGCTTCATAAGGCGTGGTTCCCAGCCGATTGAGCTACCCATTAAGGACAACTCATTTGTTGAAAGGAAGCTTAATTCTACACGTGAATGGAGTATTAAAGTATTAATTAAATAAATAAATTCATAAAAGTTTGTCAACTTAAAGTATTTATAGGTCGTAACCATCATATATGGTCTACCCGAGATATTACCTTTTTTTAACTTGGTTAACACTGTCCCGAGGGACTTGTAATACAACACCGGTGCCTCGGATATTGTGCACTACCATCCATAACACTATTAGCCTGACCGAGTCCGACCTCGGGTGGCCCACGCTACTAATGATGTTCGTCCTGTAGTGACCACCCGTTAAGGCTGCGCCGGTCACGAACAACCATTGGATCCAAGGCCCATATATCACACACACATTTGACCATAAAATCAAGTTCATATAGAAAGTCCATGGCCATTATACCGCACGTACCGGTATACCATGCTATACGATGCATCTTATCAACCAGTTATTAAAAGCAATTACCAAGTTATTACAAAAATGTAGACATGCTCATATCATTCGCGTGGTGAGTCAACTGACATATCCCACGTTTTTAAAGAAAGTATTCGTAAGTGGTTACTTACCTCGTATGCTCGCTTAAGTTTTCCGACATCGCGAATCCCTACTATAATGAAACACGACTCATCATTATAAGTTGTACTAGAGATTACTACGATAGTCCAAAAAAGGGTGTTAAGGCCTTCTTGGTATTTATAAGGCTAAGGAACACAAGAGCCGGCCTCGGGTCGAGCACTCGTTCCCTAGGGCGAGCGTTCATCCAGAGGCTATGGTTTAGCCAAAGATGCCTAAAAATGCTCCTAAGCTCTTATCTAAGGCTATGGGTTGGTTTCTACTTCCTAAACTCTTTAACAAGGCAAGTAAAACACAAGAATTCAAGGGGCATTAAAGCTTTGGAAAACACTTCTTTACTTATAATAATAGGTTTGTTTCGAGCTCAAAACATCTAAACGGCGACTTTTGAAAACACTTTTTGAAACAAGTCTTATTAAACAAGAAAGTGGTGCAAAGGCTTGCCGTAACACTAAAAGGCTTAAAGCATTGAAAGGAGTAATCATAGCTTTTAAGGAAATGTTTAGGCAATTGTAAGACAAGAAACTTAACAACATAATAACAAGAAGGTGTAGGGATTACCTTAATGAGTAGGTCTCTCAAGAGTGCTCCACCCTTCTCCCAAGTTACTCAAAAAGCTTACACACTCTCAAATGACAAAGTACCAAGGTTTTCCCAAGGTTCCATATGCGAATTTGAGGGCTAGGTCGAAGGGGGTGTGGAAGTATTTATAGGGGAGGGAAGTTGAGGGCAAAATGGGGATACTGTCAAAAAGTAACGAGCGCTCGTGTACTGTTCACAAAAGGCCAAAAGTGTTTAGAGTACAATTTTACGAGGGTGGCATGAGGCTCAAACGAGCGCTCGGTGTGGTCCCCTAGTCTAGTGAAGGTCAGCTTAGGCTTTTGCTTGCAAAAATGCCCTAAAGGCTTAGGCCCATCAAGGAAGGCTTAGGGTTTTATGTTTTGGGCATGTTTTCTAGAAATCACTAGTCGGTTAAGAAATCTTTAACTCTCTTTTAAAAGTGGTTATTTATCGAGGTATTACACGTTACATGTCTCGTTTTGATGAGGCTCCTAACGAGAAAACAATAGCTTCAGCTTCACTCTCGTTACATCCCTGTCCTAACGCAACTCTTGTCGAGAAAACAGTAACTCCCCGTTACATGTTTCGTCTTAACGCAGCTCCTAACGAGAAAACAGTAACTCCCCGCTACATGTCTCATTCTGACGGCACTCCTAATGAGAAAATATTAACTCCCCGTTACATGTCTCGTCCTGATGGCACTTCTAACGAGAAAACAATAGCTCTTAACACAGTCCCGTTACATGTCCCACTTTGACGGGGCTTCTGATGAGAAAATAGTAAGCTCACCAAAAAACACCTTGAAGACCTAAGAGCTATTCCTTAAAGTTTTAAACAAAAAGAAATACTAGAAATGTCATTGAATTAGACCAACCTAAAACCTAACAGTATTAAACCAGGTCCCATCCAAGGTTGTCCCTAAGACACCTTTTGAATTATGGAATGGATGGAAACCAAGTTTGAATCACTTATACATATGGGGATATCTTGCTGAAGTGAGGATTTACAATCCAAATCTGAAGAAATTAGACCCAAGGAACAACCAGTAGTCATTTTATTGGCTATGCAGTAAACTCCAAAAGATTTAGGTTTTACTATCCTTCTCATAGTCCTAGAATTATTGAGTCTATAAATGCAAAATTTCTAGAGGATTCTTAACATAGTGGGAGAGCTTATCCTCAAAAGATTGAATTGGAGGAAGCTCCAGAGTTGACTGAAGCTCCAGAGTTGACTGAAGCTCCTTCATCTAAATGACGTTTGATTATGCTCAAGGAAATCCAAACTGATTACCTTGAACCACAATCAATTTGATAACAGCCAACTCATGAGGAACAAGTTCAGAATGAACTTACGCAACCTCCTCCAAATGCGGAGGAAGTAGGATTAAGAAGATCCTCTAGAATAAGTAGACCAGCAATCCCTAGTAATTATGTTGTATACCTCCAAGAGTCCAATTTTGACATTGGGCCTAAGGATGATCCAAAATTGTTTTCACAAGTCATGAGTGAAGATCACTCCACATTAAATGCCATGAAGGAAGAGATGGAATCCATGGCTAAAAATCAAGTTTGTGATCTCATTCACTTACCGAAGGGCGATGTAGCCGTAGGCTGCAAATGGGTTTACAGAACTAAGACAGATGCTTCCGGTAATGTTGTACGATATAAAGCTAGACTTGTGGCCAAGGGTTTCATCCAAAAAGAAGCATTTGATTATTACAATGCTAATTAGTGTTAATTGGCATTTAATTAGGCAATATAATAATCAAATGTTTACATCACTTAATTAGTGTTAATTAGTATTTGCTTAAATGATGTAAACATTTTAATAATCAAATGCTAATTAACACTAATTAAATAGCAGTAGAATGATTAATTATATAAATACCTCCGGTCATTGCTTTGCTCAAGCGAAGTGAAGAAAACTTTTCTGCAATAATCAGAGAGCCTAAAAACAAAAATTTAGAGAAAAAACTTCTTCTGACCTATACCTACCGGTGCCAATGGATGGTTACACAGGACTTTTTTGTAGGTAGATCAATGACCCTCAATCTGATTGGTTAGCTAATTTTTCTCCTCCCATCAAGGAATAAAATCATAATAAAATTAAATACAATTTCGGTTTTCACATGATTTCTTTATATGTAATAAATAATTTGAACACCATAATTACAATTATTTAATAATTACAGTTACGGTGAAGTAATTGCATTTATTTTTAATTATAATACATGTGACATAGGGCCATAAATTGAATTTCTTACATTCTCCCACTTAGCCCTTTTGACACATATAATTCTTTATGATATTCGGTTTTACAATATGGCCTTCACTCTAAGGAGCTACTAGCAACGATGATTTATCGGCTTTTCTCCCTAATAAGGATCCTAAGTAGACAAACTACACCCCCTGGAGGTAGACACTGTCAGTATATGTAACATATGGTTGCATTCTATTTTTATGAGTGAAAACATATTTTTCAAACTCTAACATTAATTTTCTTCTCTACATATGTAACATCCCCAGCCCGTTAAGGCTGAGTTTGCCACTTTTCTTCTTTTACAACAAAAGTTATTGCAAAGATCTATAAGGTCTATCAGAGTACTTGATTTTAAAGGATACGAAAAAATGTATAAAACATTATTCAAGAGATTTTATTACAAGCGGAATTAGAAAACCTTAGATTTTAGTTGCGGAATATCATATCATTACAATAACTTATATGAAAAGACTTTGAAAATTAATAATTATTCCCACCCCATTCCGGCCTCCTATTCCAGCATCCTTTCTACCGGAAAACAAGAAATAAAACTGAATGAGCCCAAAGGGGGCCCAGCAAGTAAAATCCACAACCATAAATAGTTTTACTCCTTGTTCTCAGTTTTGAAAATCATTTTCGTAAATAAATATAATTCTAGCCATAATAATATCTGTATGTACGGTTGCATCTCCCGTAACATATACATACTATTACATCTAGTAATAGATCATCGTTGTAAATCATCTTTATAAATCATCATCATAATGCATTATTATAAATAATCTCTGTAACTCATCATAGCATATCATCGTTGAAAATATAGTATCATTTTCTCATAATAAGGCCCATGTACACTATTACCCCTGTGCACGAGGGTTGCGGGTCCTTGTGACCATGGCACTGAACTGTGGCCTCAGCCATGCCCGACCGTCAATTAACTCTTTTTCTTGGTGCACTCAACGGTCTGTTGATGGAATATCACCTTCTGGCATAGCCTCCTTCAGTGGTTTCGCCTCCATCCGAGTATCGGTACCGAACTCTCATCTTTACTTATCTTGGGGCCAAAAATACTCTCCTCCATACATGTGCCCTCATTTCATAAACATTTATCTCATCTCTTGTACTTTTCTTTGTACTTCTTTTTGATGCATCTTAGGGCAACATGTAGGAGGGTTTATCATCATTTTTCTTTCTTATAATCATCATCATTTCTCAACTTTCTTTTCTCAAAATGGAAACCTTTTCAAATATAAACTTGTTGTACTTAGAAAGCGTTTAAATAAATAGAAACTTTCTAGATAATTCTTTTAGAAATCCTTCATGCATGCAACATAACTTCATAATACGTAAATAAAATAATCATTTACACTTTACTAAAGAATGAATAAATAGCATGACATGAAGTAATTTTAGAAGGGGTAGTGAATTTACTTACCTCTAGACTGAAGCTAAAAGTGGTATGAAGGAATCCAGTTGCTCCAATATGACTAATACCACTAGTATATCTTTTGAAACTAATTTCTAAAGTCCGCTATCTCTTGTGTTCTTTCTTTCTTGTAGCGCTTGGTCTCGCCCTTTCTCTCTCTGTTCTGAGTAAACACTCTTAGAAAGAAGAAAGACCAAGTAAAAAGCGGAAGAAGGAAGAATATATGCAAGAGATGGGAGAGGAGATGAGTGGTGAAAATTCTGAAGGAGAAGAGCTCTATTTATAGGAGAAAATCAAACACTATTCTACCGTCAATTTACAATTATACCCTCATTTTACTATTTCACCAACCCTATACTATTTCACCAACCCTATACTATTCTACCTACCCTATACTATTCTACCTACCCTATACTATTCTACCTTCTTATTCTACCATCCTTATACCTACCATTTACTATCCTATTATTTTACCAATTACCATTCTCTAATTACCACTCTCATAAATTTCCCAAGAATTAAAATCCTTAGCTACAATGGATATTAAAATAACATCATTATCAAAATAATCTATTTAAATAGCTTTGAAAATTCTGGGGCACTACAACATATACTGCAGGAAAGAAGAGAAAGTTGAGTGTAACCTACATGGCATACATATGAAATTTATAGGATGATGAACAAGTAATCCTTGAATTTAATGAATTGGGTCAGCCAATTGGCAATCAGGGCGGGAAGTTCAATAGTTTCCCTTGCACACATGTTAGCGATAAGAATAATATTTCTATAGATTTTGTGAATTAAGGAAAGTTCCTTGGAGACGTAAGGAGGACGCGTGGAACGTACTACTAGTACTAAACTTTCATTTTACGTTAATTTCTTTTATATATTTTATAATCATTTTTAAAATTGCAACAATAACATCGTTGTTGATGTTTTAATTTGATTGCAAAAAAAGTTCTTGATACCAGAATACCAAGCAATGAAAATCAAAAGTTGGTACTGCAAACATGGCAAAGTAATTACGAGACCACAAGACTGAATTGAAGAGTACTTACTTCAGCAATTCTTTAACTGCAGCAGAAATAGTGGCGAGGGCTAACCCATTATTTTGGTTGATTAGGTCAATTTTGGTGGGATCAGCCTTCGCCACTACTTCAGTGGTAGTTAAAGAATTGCTGGAGTAAGTTCTCTTCAATTTAGTTTGGTAAGCTTGTTATTGCTTTGCCATGTTTTGCACAAACCACTTTTTAATTTTCGCGGATTAGTATTCTTGTATCAATAACTTTATCTACAATCAACTTAAAACATCATCGATGTTATTGTTGCAATTTTAAAACTAATTACAAAATATATAGAAGGTGTTAACATAAAACAAAAGTTTAGTACCTATAATACATTCCATGCGTCCTCCTTGTGTCTTCAAGGAACTTTCCTCCAATTCACAAAGTCTATAGGCATAATGTTCTTATCCCTAACAAGAGTGCATGTGAAACCACTAAATTTCCCACCCTAATCGCCAGTTGGTTAACTCAATTCATTAAATTCAAGAATAACATGTTCATCCTCCTGTAATTTCCATATGTATGCCATGCGAGTGCCTCCTTTATACTTAGAAAAGAAAATTAATGTTAGATTTAGGAAAATATATTTCGACTCCAAAAAAAAAAAATGCAACGTTGATTTAGGGGTTTTTCTCCCTAATGAGGATCCTGAGTAGAAAAACTGCACCCCCAGGAGGTAGACAGTGTCTGTATGTGTAATATATGGTTGCATTCTATTTTTATAAGTCAAAATATATTTTTCAAACTCTAATTTTGTTCTTTTCTACATATACTATAGGCAAGAAGAGAAAGTTGGGTGTTACCCGCATGGCAGACATATGAAATTTATAGAAGGATGAACAAGTAATCATTAAATTTAATGAATTCGGTCAGCCAATTGGCAATCAAGGAGAAAAGTTAAATAGTTTTGCTTGCACAGCTGTTAGCAGTAAGAACAATATTTCTATAGATTTTGTGAATCTGAGGAAAGTTCCTTGGAGACGTAAGAAGGACGCGTGGAACGTACTACAAGTACTAAACTTTCGTTTTACATGAACTTCTTCTATATATTTTGTAATTATTTTTAAAATTGCAACAATAATATCGTTGTTGATTTTTAATTTGATTGTAGCAAAAGTTCTTGATACCAGAACACCAAGTTACGAAAATCAAAAGGACTGAATTAAAGTGTACTTACTTCAGCAATTCTTTAACTACAGCGAAAATAGTGGCGAGGGCTAACCCACTATTTTGGTTGATGAGGTCAATTTTGGTTGGATCTGCCATCACCACTACTTCAGTGGCAGTTAAAGAATTGCTAAAAAAGGTTTTCTTCAATTTAGTTTTGTAACTCCGTAATTGCTTTGACATTATCAATAACAATAACTTTTTCTACAATCAACTTAAAACATTATCAATGTTATTTTTGCTATTTTAAAAGTAATTACAATATATATATATATATATATAGAGAGAGAGAGAGAGAGAGAGAGAGAGAAGATGTTATCATAAAACGAAAGTTTAGAACCTGTAATACGTTCCATGCGTCCTCCTTGTGTCTTTTAGGAACTTTCCTCCAATTCACAAAATCTATAAGTCTAATGTTCTTATCCCTAACAAGAGTGCATGCAAAACCACTAAATTTTCCACCATGATCGCAAGTTGGTGGACTCAATTCATTAAATTCAAGGATAACTTGTTCATCCTCCTGTAATTTCAATATGTATGTCATGCGAGTGCCTAAGGTATATTTAGAAAAGAAAATTAATGTTAAAGTTAGGAAAATATATTTCGACTCCAAAAAAGAAAAGGCAACGATAATTTAGGGCATTTTCTCCCTAATGAGGATCCTAAGTAAACAAGGTAAACACTATGGTTGTATTCTATTTTTGAGTCAAAATATATTTTTCAAACTCTAACATTAATTTTCTTTTCTACATATACCGCAAGCAACAAGAGAAAGCTGGGTGTTACCTGCATAACAGACATATGAAATTTATAGGTGGATGGACAAGTAATCCTTAAATTTAATGAATTGGGCCAGCCAATTGGCGATCAGGGTGGGAAGTTCAATAGTTTCGCTTGCACGGTTGTTAGCGATAAGAACATTATTTCTATAAATTTTGTGAATTGTAGGAAAGTTCCTGGGAGACGCAAGGAGGACACGTGGAATGTACTACAAGTACTAAACTTTCGTTTTACATTAACTTCTTCTATATATTTTGTAATTATTTTTAAAATTGCAATAATAACATCGTTGTTGATGTTTTTTATTTGATTGTAGGAAAAGTTCTTGATACCAGAACACCAAACTGCAAAAATCAAAAAGTTTTATACTGCAAATCATGGCAAAGTAACTACGGGGATATGAGACTGAATTGAAGAGTACTTACTTCAGCAATTCTTTAACTGTCACGGAAATAGTGGGGAAGACTTAGTGGCTAAAGAATTGCTAAAGTAAGCTCTCTTCAATTTAGTTTGGTAACCTCGTAATTGCTTTGCCATGTTTTGCACTAACCACTTTTTAATTTTCGCGGCTTGGTCTTCTTGTATCTATAACTTTTTCTACAATCAACTTAAAATATGATCAATGTTATTGTTGCAATTTTAAAAGTAATTACAAAATATATCGAAGATGTTAACATAAAATGAAAGTTTAGTACCGGTAATACATTCCATGCGTCCTCCTTGTGTCTTCTAGGAACTTTCCTTCAATTCACAAAATCTATAGGCGTAATGTTCTTATCCCTAACAAGGATACATGCGAAATCACTAAATTTCTCAGTTAACTGACTCAATTCATTAAATTCAATGATAACTTGTTCATCCTCCTATAACTTCAATATGTATATGTAGAAAAGAAAATTAATGTTAGAGTTTGAAAATATATTTCGATTCAAATAAATAAATAAATAAAAATGCAACCATGGTGGCTTGGGGAGATTGTTTTCCCCAACATTTTAAAATACCCTTACAATTTTTTTAAAATTAGAATTTTACTCTCTCCTCCCCACTCTCCTCCTCTCCCAATTTTTTTTTTTTTTTTTTTTTTTTGTCCCCCTATGACCGAAATTTTAGTTTCGGCCCATTTTCGGCATATAATTGACCCTAAGAAAAAAGGAGATATGCATTTGTATTCATGGGTGAAAATTTTAGATTTATGTATTCATTAAATATAAAGTGAAAACAAGGTCTAAAATCAAACTATACTTCAAATATCAAATTCTATATTATCTTATTAAGTGCAAGGACAATGCCAGACTTTATTGTTTAAATGCATAGGAAATTAATTTTTACTTTTTAAATTTAAACAAAAATTAATATTTTATAGACTTTTATCCCCAAAATCAAATATTTACGGCCCATAATTTTATACGGTGGGGAGACGTCACATCAAAGTACACTATAAAATTATAATCTCCTAGTTCTTCTACAAATACAGACGTGTTATTCGAGAAAGGTACAAACGTTTTATAAGTTTAAGCAATTGATTTAATTATTTTTAACACTTTATTTTGATTGCAAATTTAAATTCTCCTTTAATGGCCGGGTAAGACCTAACATATAAAATATTTAATTAAAAATAAATGTGAGCGACGAAGACATGATTTGAACTTAGAATAACATATTGAATCATTACTTATTATAAAAGCTTATGTTAATAAAAATAGATGAACTTAATAATTTAATTTTTATTTTAATAATTATGAGCGATGACATATGTATGAAGATGACTATTCAAACAAAAAATTCACAACAAAACTCCTTACCAAACACACTTGAAATACAGTAATTGTTTTTGGAAAAATAAAACATTATTTTTTCTAGATGAATAAGGATATTATTTGTCTTAACCAATCATTTCGGAGCATGAAATTCAAAGTACAATATTGTACTATTTCTAGTAAATAATTTTATGCAACTAATTAATATAGTAAATATAAAAAATGCAGAAATAGAACAAGTTAACTAGCTTGGTATATATATAGTAAAGACAATTTTGTTGTTAACTTGGTTTGCTAGCCTTTTATCAACATATAGACATCACTCTTATGTGTCTCAAAAATAGATGTGATTTTTAAAATTATCATTGGATTTGTGATAATATAGATTATTATTAGATCGCTTCAATTATTTGTTGGGCAAGAAATTAATATAATGGAAGTCTCAATTTATAAATGGACAGGAATATGATGTTAAAGTGTTGTTCTACTGGCATGCCAAAATACTCAATCACTTATTGGATCAGTTATTGTAGAAAATAAGTAATGTTAGAAACCACATTTTTATCTTACAATCATCATACAATGCTGACGTGATAGTTCTAATAGATCAATCTTTGTTAAAAATAAAAATAAAAGTTCAAAGATTGGATGGGATTGCTATGTAAACATTTTGAAATAATTGTGGAATAAAAATATGGTATATAACATTTATGGTAGAAAATCATCTCTTTTGAATTCTTTGAATATTTATCTTCCGACACCCCAAAAAGTTATTCATACATCAGATGAGTAGTGTTCATGAGTGACTAATATTTTTAAAGTAATAATGAATAACTAGTGCATTTTTTGGGTTATAAATAATACCAAAATAACCTAATAATACCATGTGATGCTCTGCTAGCACTTTTGTGGGATATGTTACATGTCTATTTTAAATTTTTAATCAAAAGCTAATAATGAGAGAACCATTACACTAGGAGTGATGTTATATACTACATATTCATCTCATTGGATTGTTATGTTACATACCAGTCAAATATCACACAAAACTAACGTGGCAATGTCTAATAACTACTGAATTTTTTTTTTTTTTTTTTAAATTGTTGATTCAATGGCTACAAGACCCTGCGAAGTCAACTTAATAAAATATATTTGTGAGATGTTTGTGTAACATATAAATGCGGAAGACTTTGATTATATTTATGGATAATGTCGTGAGAAGGAATACAAACCGTTGTTGAGAATTGGCTTTGCACTTGCATGTACTTCATCTCTTTGTTGCTAGAGATCATTCTTTTCAATCTCTTCTTGTGGTGGCCGGAGATCCTCCGCCGAAAGTCACTAGCTTATTTTCACAATTGCTCATTTTCTGTACAAGTCAAACACTAAAAAATGATTTTGTTTAGTCAAAACATACAGAACTTTAGTTTACTATTAAATTAAAATATGTTATTAGAATGCATGATTTTCATATGTATTTTTAGTGGGATTAACATATTTATTTTTAGAACATTTGATTCTCAGTATTTTAAAATATGTAGGAAAATTACGTGTTTTAAGAACAAATATCAATTTAATAAACTGAAGTAGAGATATTTTCTTGAAGCCAATTTAAAGAAAAACTTTGTTACATCTTAAATGTCATGAAAGTCAACGGACAATGGATCAAGAAAAAAGGTATCGGAGGAGTATCCATTTGATTAAGAATGGAGAGTGACCTATTTTGAGAATACATTTTAGGGGAACTTTTTATTTTTTTAGCAAAAAAAAAAAAAAAAAAAAGCAAAATCATTAACAAAATAACTCCAACATAAAATACTCACAAAGCACTCTTTTTTTTCTTTTTCTTTTTCTTTTTTTTTTTAATGAATGAATTATTTTCATTAATCACAACAAATAATACAACCACACTTTTAGCAAAGGAGCTAGAACACCATTTATCAATTATTAGATCAGTTATTGTATAAAATAAATAAGCAAATTATTAAGTTCATGTATATTTAGTCAAAACTGAGAGAAGATTTTAAAAAGTTCCTATTTATTAAACTCTTTAATTATAATTTCTTGAAATTAATTCTTGTCATAATCTCTTTTCATATTTTATGTTAGGTTTTCTTTAACCATTCATTATTTTTTTACTTTTATTGTTTTCTCTCTCTATATGTGAACTTGAAACTCATTTTTTTTCTTTATCTGGTTAGTTTCAACCGACGAACAATTAATAAAAAAAATAATATTTAGTTAAAATAGAAAAATATTCAGAGAGCTTCATATTTATTGCTTGTCAAAAGTAGTTAGATAAAATAATAAAAGTAAATTTTTTATCTAAAATTTGACAAAACTTTAAAGAGGTCATCGATGATATATGCTCTCAATTAGCTCCCGGCTAATAAAGAAGGAAAGAGACTTTTAATTTGTCATATCTAAGAAATAAAAAATAAACTACAATAAGCACAAGAATAATTTAATCAAAGAAATCCCGACCAATATTCTGAAACAAGCAAATAAAATAAATGGAACAAAAAGAGAAAGAGGAAGATAAAGAAAAAAAGAAGAGAACCTTAATGAATCATGATAGCCATGTAAACCTGGGTTTCTCTCTCCTTCTCGGTTGACATTTTCTCCGAGAGAGATCAACCAAAATCACGCAAAATCAAACCAAATGAGAGACAGAAAATTAGAAAAATAATACACAAAATTAGAACCGTAAATGGGAAGGGAAGGGGGTTTATATGGCTGTGGGTTTTTCTCGATCAGTGGAAACTGAAGAGCACATAGAAATTATTCCATCTCTATATATACACATATATTGTTGGAGAAGATCAGAGCAAGATATTGAATTGATTTAGGAGTGTTGATTTGCTGAGATTTTTGAAAGTTTAGTTGAACTTGGTTTTCGGGATATACTGGTTTGCATAGATATTCAAAAAATAATTTTTTTTTTTTTCTTTTTAACAACATAGATATTCAATTTGAAAATACCTTTCCGGATTTGGTGTAAAACCCATATTTTACAAATAAATTTAATTACATCAAATTAATCTGATTTGATTGCCATCAAATCTAATTATAGAAAATTACAATTAATTATAACAAATCTTAAAATCAGATCTTTTAATATATTCTACCATTATCTTTGAAAAGTTCTAAACAATATATAGTTTATCTGAAATTATCCAATTTTCCCTCGAAGATAAATGAGAGTGAAAGTCTTTTAGGTTGTTATAGTTTCATTGAAATCGCCATCGAAAGACAGGTAAAAGAAAAGATATAATAGAGAGAGAAAGATCATATTGGCAGAGATCCAAACAAAATGTCAGTCATGTTTGGTACGTTCAATCGAAAGAGAATAAGTACAGCAATTGGCATTATTAAAGAATCAGTATCATTAGGAAGAGAAAGGCTGGATACCAAATTTTTTATTAAATATGTGTATTAAACTGATGTGAAATTTATTTTTGGTACTGATAATATTTTTCTTGATTAATTATTTTGATTCTCTATAAATACCAATTTATTTTTTTAATAATATTTCTCCTGTCACCCTTTGGTTGCAAGAATAAAAGAAATCTAGAATAAATAGATTGTGTCTAATATTTAAAATTCTATATTTTCATATACAATTCATGAAATTATATATAGCATCATAACATCATAAAAATATTGATTTTAATATTATACATTATTAAGTAATAACATATAATATTGTGTGGACATGTCAAAAAATTAATAATAACATATAATAAATATTTGAGAAAAATACACTTTTCAACCCCATGCTACCAGTCTTCTAACGCTTAGACCACCAAACATTAAAACGTGACACTTACCCCCTCTAATTACGACTTCATTACAAAATCACACTCTCCATTAGCATTTGATATTAAAATAGATGAAAAATCCCTCGTGTAGTTTGACCATTTATAACCGAATGGGTGGCTAAACCATTCCTCAGCCATCGGCGGTAGTAGTTGGTCACCCTTTTGATCGGGTTGGGGGTGGCTGAACCACTTAGCAACCCCCAAAAATGGAGGTGATCGAATCAATTTCATAGCTTGTGGGAATTGTTCAACCACTTTCACATAGAGGGCACATTGGGTTGGCTATCAGTTTACGGTACGTGATGGAGATTTTCCCTTGTTGGCAAAATGTTGTGACAAGCTTTCCAAAGAAAAACCTGAACTACTTTGGGACCCCGGATTCGCCATATCTTCCCCCATAAAGCATCAGCCAGTGGACCTGTCGACCCAGAACTGCATCCTCGTTCCATGATTTCCTTACTTAAATGATAGGCACTCCGAACAGAGAATATTCCGTTACGTGTCCCATTCCAAATAAGGGAGTCAGGTTGTCTTCCATTGCAGTGAATGATACTGCATATCTGAGCTACCTCCTCACTACTGAATAGTTCTTGGAGAAGCGGAATATTCCACCCGTGAGTCTCTGCATCAAACGGGCTGCTAACCTTTGCATCAAGAGGGAGTATTCGATTGGGGGAGTGAATGGCATAGGTGGTTGGTGATGGAATCCAACGATCCCCCCAAATGTTTATAGATTGACCATCTCCCACCATCTCCCACCCTCCAAATGAGTCCCTCCTTCAATAACTCCTTTGCCTTAAAGATACTCCTCCATGCATAGGATGGGTGTGAGCCCAAGTTGGCATCCATAAAACTGCTGTGGGGGTAGTATTTTGCCTTCAAAACCTGTGCCGTCAAAGAGGAAGGAAATTTGAGTAATCGCCAACCTTGCTTTGCTAACATTGCTTGGTTGAAGCACTCAATATCCCTAAATCCCATTCCACCCCTACCCTTTTCCAGCCCCAATCTCTTCTAGCCCATCCAAGGAATTCGGGATAAATTATCTTTATGGCCCCACCAAAACCGTGTCATCATGGAATTAATTTTTTTTGCAAAGAGTCTTTGGTAAGAGAAAGACACTCATTGCATAAGTGGGGATAGCCTGAATGACAGCATTTAGTAAGACCTCTTTCCCTCATTGAGAGAGAAATTTTTCCTTCCACCCATTTAGCCGGTCCCAAATTCTCCCCTCGATACTCTTGAAAGAACGGATTCTAGACCGGCCAATCAAAGACGGAAGGCCTAGGTACTTCTCATAACATTGGGTGGAGTTGACCCCTACCACTGATTTGATAGCATCCCGAAGTTCCCAAGGGGTGTTTTTGCTAAAGAATAGAGACGTCTTCTCCATATTGAGTCTCTGTCCTGAAGCTTTCGCGTACACATCTAGAATCCCTTATATTCTTGACCATTCCTCCAGGGTTGCCCTGCAAAATAGCAAACTATCATCTGCAAAAAAGAGATGACTTAGTTTCACCCCGCTCCTTGTGATTGGAAACCCCGAAATCTCCTTATTAGCCTCAGCCTTACTTAGTAGATTACTAAGCCCTTCAGCACACATTATGAATAAATAGGGTGACAGAGGATCTCCTTGATGGAGTCCCCTCGTGGGTTAAATATGCGCATGAGGTTGTCCATTAATCAAAACAAAGTATGAGACCGTACGCACACAAGTCATGACCATATCCACCTATCGTGGGGTGAAACCCCCCCTCTTAAAAGGGAGTAATATTAGAGACCATCTTTTTATTTTATTTTTATCATTTTAAAGCTGATGTGGCTTTTAAAATCACTATTAAATTTTAGATGAATCATACTTAAATTTTGATCTAATGGTGATTTTGAAAGTCACATCAACTTTAGAAGGATAAAAAGATGGTTCCTAACATTTCTCCTTAAAAAATAAAATAAAATAAAAACTTGTTCTTGTGCGCATCTAGCCACGTCTGCATAATAGGGGGCGTCTGCATAATAGGGGGATGGCATACGTTTGACCTTCCGAGTTCTTTAGATACAAGAAATTCCGAAAGAATCTTATATACTTTTTTCCTTCTTGATTTTCAAATCACTCCCTTGTGCATTTGCAAAATTCTCGAATCTTCAAAAAAGATCGTCTTTCTTTTTCGAGTTCAACCCAAAACGCTTCCTTCACAGACAGTCCACATGGTTCAGACTTGAACTCCGAAAGGTATGCCCTCCTTCCCATCCTTCTCTTTATAGCCTTTAAATTTCTTTTATTTTTCTTATTTTATTTCTTTTTTTATTGTCTCTTTGAATTATATTCTGCATAATTTGATGTGGGTTTCATTGTTTGTCGATGGAGATTTCGTGATTTTTTTTTTTTTTTTTTAATTTTTAATTGCATTTTTAATGCTATGAAGTTGTGGGTTCCTTTGGTTTTTGCTTGTACTAGGTCTATTGTCAGTTGGTATATCGAGCTTGTTTGTGATAGTTGATGAATATGCTTGTAGATATCCTATCGAATAGGGAAAGTGAGCCACATAAAAATCTTATGCTCAATTGATGTGTATGTGTGTTGCTATCTTACCTTAATTAATAGATGATAGTAAGGCACGTTTATCTGTGCATTACCAATACAAGAAGTGAACATAATCTAATAATAGGTGAAAAGAATGCGCTCACAAAAACTTTTCCGAGTCTTTATTTGAAAATGTTGAAGTGGGATGTGGAAAGGACTGAAAAATTACGGGCTTTTCACTTTGTTTAGAGGTCTTTTAATTACCACTTAAGAAATTGTTTCTTGGATGTTGGAATTTTAGGAGTTAGTGATGGTAAACAATATAGGCTCGAGATGCATGATTGAAGGAAGATTTTGGCTAGCAAGAATGAACTTCTATTTTCTGCTTGCCCATCTGATGCGGGACAAACAATGATCACAACAATACATGGTGAAATTAGGGAAAAGTGAGGAGAAAGAAGCTAAAAGAAGAGAGAGAGAAGAAGCTAGAAAGAGAGAAGCCGGTAAGCCGGGAAAGAGAGAGAAGATAGAAGAAGCTAGGGCAAAGAGAGAAAGAAGAGGGCAAAGGGAGAAGAATCAACTCTTCATTTTTAATTCTATCAAATCTGCCTCCATTGGTGTACAAAGCATGCTTAAATTGACTCACGGCTAAACCCTAGGGCAATGCCAATTTATTGACTTACTCACGTCCTGTGTTCTTGGGTTGCGCCCCTCTGCGCTTTTTGGTATATACAACATTACTTATAAAAAAAAAAGCATAGGCAACACCATTTATTGAATTACCTAAAATAATATCGGTCAACGCCCATTTATTGAATTGTCTTAATTTATATTTATTTTAATTTTCAAGAGTCAATGTATTAAGTGTTGCCCTAAATTATTTTGGATAATTTAATAATGGGTATTGCCAAGTTAGGTAAGTTAATAAATGGGCGTTTCCCTAGAGTTCAATCAAAGTCTATTTAAGCATGCATTGTACTCCAATGGAAGGGGACTGATAGAATAAAATTATGAGAAAATGATTTTCTCTCTCCTTCTCTTCTCTTCTCCCCAACTTCTTCTCTCTTCTCTCTCTTTCCTTGCTTCTCTCTTTCTAGCTTCTTTCTTTTTTTCTCTCTCTCCTCTCTTAGCTCCTTGCTTCTCACTTTGTTCTAAATTACTGTGTAAATTTTGTTATTATTTTGTTGCGCGTCACCATGACCATTGACAGGTTTTCTTCTCATTTCATGTGATAAGAATGTTTTAGTTGTCTTTCCAAATTCGAAAGTCTCTTTCCATTCAATAATGTCCTAAGTGATCAAACGAAGTGGGGAGCGATTTTAATAGAAATATCGTTGTCTTTCTCTTCAATTTTCACCCTAAAGTTTAACAATTGTCTATTCAACATGTTAAACTTGTTAAGATGCTCAAACATATCTATATCTTCCTCCATCAGTAAACTATATAATTGTTTTCTTATGTATAGATTTTTGTCATCTGTTCTTCAATTTTTGCCATATTTTCTTAGGTTTTTCTTTATCAATAATATGATGTATGTCTTCATCTGATAGGTTGAGATGAATTGCCCCAGTAGCTACCATCCATCTCCTTCTACTCATCATTGTTGATCTTCTGTCATATCTTTGCCTTTCTCAATAACATCTTATAGACTCTTTTAAACTCTTTGTTGAATAAGGATATTGAGAAAGAGAGAGAGAGAGAGAGAGAGAGAGAAGTTGTGTTTGCCATTGCACTTTTATACTTCAAATTTTGTACTCGCCATAATTACCTTAATTGTTGATCTAAACATTGAACCTTAGCTCTGATCACATATCGTGGGGAAATTCACACTTTTGAGAGAGAGAGAGAAGTTGTGTTTGCCATTGGACTTTTATATTTCAAATTTTGTACTCGCCATAATTACCTTAATTGTTGATCTAAACATTGAACCTTAGCTCTAATTACATATCCTGGGGAAATTCACACTTTTGAGAGTTTTTTAATGAGACCATAAATATTGTACAGTGGGATAACTCAACCAAAAACTTAAATTTTATATGTTTGAGCCAATTTATATTATATTTAAGTGTAACGACACTGGAAAAAGCGCTAACCATATCTGCGATATGAATCCAAAAGGACTAGTCAATTTGGACTTGCCGTAGAATTTATTATAAAGCCTAGTTTCACTTAGTAACTAGGCAATGTGAGACTTAGCACTCATGACTATCTTTATAAACTATCTAGTCTATGTGGGCTACTCTTCATCTTCCTCCTATGGGATCGGAGTGTTACAACTATCAGTCTTGAATTTGACATCTAGAAGCTGCAAATTAGTTGGTTAGATATTCCTGGTTACAAGAATGAGCAAGCTCGAGGCAGATTTATATCTCATTGTGATATTTCAGGTCAATCTCCAGTTTTTGAACTTCTTTCACCTCACTGCATGACATGCTTGTCCCTTCTGGTCAATATCCAGTACAATGGATTTCTTTCTTGTAAGCTGATGAATTCTTTCTCCATCCTTTAACTTTTTGTGCAGTGTAGTGGTTTTGAAGGCAATGTTTGTTGAGACTTGAGTCTGGAGACAATGGAAACTAATGGTAGCAATTCTAGTTCCCATGAAAATCGACCTTCGGGAGGATCAAATAATTCTAGCACAGAGAAGCCCAGCGAGAAAGAGATATTTGTTAACCATGGTATGTCTATTAAGGGAAAGCTTGTCTTTGTTGTATATACCGTATAATCTGCTTTCAAGGACTGTGATAGTAGTTATCAGTCTACCACTAGAAAAGGTTCTTTTGGGACATCGTCGAACTTATACTAAAACTGACCTTTTCAATGTGCATGGTTAGGTGAAGACTTTAGCGGGGTGACCTGAATCATAGATAATAATCATAAAGTGATAAATTGTTGGAATTAGTATGCTAGAAATCCATTTCCATGTTCTTTTGTTCCTCTGTAATTATATTTAAGACTGGAGAACATGCTGATTGAAAGTCTATAATTATGTTCATGATGCTATTTGGTATATTGTAAAATTGACGAAGTAATCCTGAGTATGTTTGAACACTATTCAGCAGCAAGCATTTGACGGTGTTAAATACACACCAAGGGTCTGTTTGTTTTGACTGAATATGAACTTTGTATGATGGAACCACAGCATTTTAGGATGAGGTGAGAATAAAAGTTTGTGTGGGAGTGTTATGGGCTGTTAGTAATGGTGAGTATGAGATGACCGTAGCACTCTATATACGAACTTTCCCCAAGACTTGTAAGATGTCTATCTGGCTACTTATAGAACTTCTTGTTTGCTGGAGGTTTGCTGATGCACTTTCTTGTTACTACTTAATGCACTTAGTGCTGTTGAAAAGTCCCTTCTTCCCCCTCGTTAGAAGTTTTGAAGTAAAAGCCTTTGCTTCTGATGGGTGAACTTACTGTGCAGCTGAGATATCTTGGCATGAGAGAAGAAAAGAATGGGTTGGTGACCAGTCTAAAAAATCACGAAGAGCACGAAGAGAACCGATTATGAGGTATATACATCTTTTAAATTTTTTTCAAAATTTTACTGGATGTTGATGATTAAAACACTTTGGCAGGTGCCAGTTTTGTAGTCCACTGCCACAATTTACTTTCTCTGACCTGCTTGGTGATCTATGTCAATATACTTTTCGTTTCTTTCAATTATAGCAACATCAGGAAAATGTAGCACGCATATGCATGTGCACACGTCTACTTGCATAAAACCATTAAACTAACCATTAATTTTCATGTATATTTGCTTTCCCGGTTGTTGGGTTGGGGATTCATTATCCTCTCAAGTTCTGACGTGAACTTAATAGTTCTGCCAACCTTGGTTGGAACTTTACTTGTGAGTTCCCTTTGCAATTCTGAGATGAAGATGGATTTATATACATCCAAAAGCTGGAAGCCTTACTTTATTAACTTTTTAGAAAGGATAAAAAAGGTTACCACCATATCCTTGATCCATATAGTGAAGGAATTTGGAGTCAAAAAATTAGAAAGGATAAATCGGAGAACATATAAATTTTAACGAAATTTTATTACTTATCAAAAAATAATTGGGGAGAGAAATGGGACAAAAGCCATGCCGATGTTGAATGGAAAGTGCTTGAAATGAGATGTGTTCGTCAGTAGGGTACTCCATGGGTGGTCTAAAACGGAATGGCCTCTTGTGAAACATCAGAAACCCAACCATAAAATTTAATTTAATCAAAATCTGGCATGGGATGGGATTCATGCATCCTTGTTTCTATGTGCTTTGTGAGAAATAAATATGAAATCCCTGCTTAAATGTATGTGACAAAATAAATTATTGTACCATCATGACAAGAATTCTTTAAGATGTAACTTTTAGTACAAGGAAAATAATGCTCCCAACTTCTCACTCACATTTATCAGGCTTTGTTTGTACCTTTCTGTTCACCAAAGTTTTCCGTCAATCCTTGATTCTAGGTTTCTTTTAATGGAAAACTGGGTCTGGACTTTCTGACATGTTTAGTGTTTAAGAAAGGGGATCTTGAGAGAGAGATTTCTGCGCTTCTCAGTAGCATATTGATTGACTAACCTTTTGTTTTTCACCTTAAACATATGAAATCTATTAATATTTGAAGTAGGGTCAAAAGCCTTTTTTTCTTAGTTGCTTGAGAGGTGGGGTTTTTTGGGTAAAAGGGAGACACAAGAATCAGCATCATAATCGTGTATGTAGAATTTTATGAGGAGGTTCATATAGATAACCATGTAATGTTGTGTATGATCTTTTGCAGCTGGACCACTACTTACGAAGATTTGCTTTTATCTACTGAACCTTTTCAGCAGCCAATTCCCTTAGCGGTGAGTTCCGTAGATGCTCTCGATCTTTTTCCTTCTTCGCATTCTCACTTTTGAAACAATGTTGATAAGGACATTATATTACTTCATGGATTCTTCAGGAGATGGTTGATTTTTTAGTTGACACCTGGAATGAAGAAGGCCTGTATGACTAGCTAATTGGAATTGTCTAGTGGTCCGAAGAATTTTGCACAGTTTTGTTTGTGCAGATTGATGATGAAGCAGCCGTAGGTTATAAGAATTTAGAGTTTTCTTTGTAGAAGTCATTGCACAGGAAATTTGGGTTAAGAGTTCAGAGACATCTAGAGGACTGCTAATCTTATCCCCAGCTAAGCATTTGTGTATTTTAACTAACCAGTTTTAGAGTAAGGTTGCTTCAGATTTTGGGCAAATTTACTTCTTGCTCCATGTGAAATTCTGTCCTGCAATTGTAATTGGAGGTGTCGAGATTATTCATTTATATAGTTAGTCTATTATTATTCTAAAAGTAGCAGCATGCATATAATTGCTATCTTCGATTGATCAGCTAAGGGCCAAAATCATAGGAGTTTCTAAAATATAATTCGAGTCAAAGTAGGGATTTAATCTTGTCGAGTGGAGTATTGAATGTTTGAATTCGATTCATCAAATACTTACACGGGGTTGAGCTCGAGTCGAGCTTGACTGACCTGCTCGTATGAAATTAATTAAGCTCAAACTCAGCTCAAGTAAGTTGAGTTTGATCACGAGTCCATTAGTTTATTTAGAAAATAACTTCAATAGGGAGTTTGCATAAATTAGGTATTTTGTGCTCTTTAATAATAACTAGCCAAGTCACCTTATAGTACCAAAACTCACTAAGACAAAAACACTAGAAGCTCGTTTGGTTCGCGGAATGCGTAGTTCATTAGGAAATGGGGAATAGAAGAGGTTAGAATTGAATAATTATTCAAATTTTCTAGTTTGGTAGTAACACATATTTCGTAATTGGAATTGAACTAAAATTATTAAAAAGCCCATTTGATTTCTATTTTTTCCAAATCTCAAATTTAACAAAAAAAAAAAAAAAAGACAAAAATGGTTAAACATGTGGTGGCCAAGTCCCGACCACCCTCCCAATGGGCCTTCTGTGGGTGGCTGGCAGCCACATGATTATTATTATTATTATTTTTAATATTATTATTATTTTAAGTTTGAGAAAAAAAAAAAAAAAAAGGTTTTTTTCGGAAAACCTTGTCATTCCCATGAGAAATAGCTATTTCTCTCATTTTTAAGAGAAATAGCTATACTTGTGTAGATGAGATTAGTCATTTTCATAGGAATAACTATTTACAGGAATAGACTTCTATTAAACAAAAGAATGATTATTCCATGGGAATAGCAATTCCATTCTAGTGGTCTATTCCGCAAATCAAACGGGCCCTAAATGATTTCTTCTTATACCCATCTTTAGTGTAGTTGATTCTCTTGAAAAATTATCACAATAAAAATGGAGCCCTAATGATAGCAAAAACCATATAGTTTCACAATATTGCGATGCCTAATCTTCCCAAGAGTTGGAGCTTGTTTGTTTACCTGTTTTGGAAACAGTTTTCTGTTTCCAAAATAGCAAAACTTGTTTCTTTTGTTCATTCTTAAAAACTTACATCATCACATTGAAAATTTACAAATAACACGTCTATGACTATAACATGTCCAAAAGGGACAAAATTATGAACAAAAAATTTTAATTAATACGTACGTGTCCATAACATATCCAATAAAGATAAAATAGCAGGTTACAAATTTATTAGAAAAAATAAAATAAAATAAAATGTCCATATGCTGGCCAACGTATTACACTATTACAGTCTAAAGAAACTGCTCCACTACATGAGGAATCCAGGCTAAAGCATATCATAGATAGTGCTCCATAGAATAAAAAGGCATGGTTTAATGATGAAAACACATGGAAGAAATTCTGTCAACATTAGCTTAAAAGATTTTAAGATTGGGATCCAGCTGCACCAGTTCCAATACATTTTATTTGGATAGTTCCTTTTAAATGAATGGTTTAGATTGTGACAATAAATTTTTTAATTTTTTTAAAAATGAATGGCTGTTGAGGTGGCCAAACCATTCCCTTAACTACAGGAGTGGTTCAACCACTTACAAAAGCCGATTGAGAGTGGTCGAACCACTCCCTTGACGGTTCGGCCACCTACATGTCATCCTAGATTGCTTCTTACCTTCCCACATAGAACTCTCTCTTTCTCTCTCTCTCATTTTCTGTTCTCATGTATATGCAATGATTGAACATATAACAGAAGTAGACATTATCAATGTGCTTACGTGCTCTAGTTATTATTTTATATAAGAAGGAAAATATCTAAATGAGAAGAAACAAATATGAATAATGTCATTTGACAATAAAAAATTATGGATATTGTTCTCATCATCATGTAGAAATATATAAAATGTGAGAGATCAAAAGCAAAAAAGAGAAATAGAGAGCACAAGAATCAGGGCTAAATCTTCATCAAACTCTTAACTAACTTAGGCATCGAAAGTATCTTTCGCAAGCTAACTTTGGTAAGCTTATAAGCCATTTGTTTCATTGATTTCATGTCCTCTTTGGTGTGGAATTGGCCATGGAAATTTAAGTCAGACGAGAGGTGAGGGTCGACTTTTCACCATAGTTTCTTGAATTCGCATGGAACGAGCGTTTTACACGGATTTGAAGTTTGCCTGATAGGTGACAAGAGTGAATACACAAATGGTCATGCTTTAAAGAGGTTTCCTGTCATTAAAAATTAAAAAAAGAATAAATAAAGAAATAATCATGTGCTTATCTCTTATTGCTTGTTACTATATAAACATTATGTTTCAAGGGAGTTTGTAAATACAATATCCACGAATATAATAAGTTGACTAAGTTAATTGGATAGAGAATATGAAGAGGACTAACAAAAAAGGTGATTGATGTTGAAATGTTCCAAGTGAAGTGCTTATGTTTTCTTTACTTGTATTAATTCTTTTGTTGCTGCTTGGTGGGCAAAAGGAAGGGGACAACTAAGGCTGCTGGTCCAACTTAGACTTTCATTCAAATGGAAATGGAACAAGAATTCCTGAATTTTCTTCCTCTTTCATTGGAAGTTTCTTGAACCGTTAATGACGGAACAAATGGTAGTACCCCATACTCCTTGCTAACTTTGACAAACAAGAAAATACATTAAAAAAAACAAATTATCAATCCAACTGCGTTACGGATATTATAACTTTTACTAATTCATTTTCCTTTGCATAGTATTTTTGCATAAGTTTCTCAAAAGAAAGAAGAAAAAAAAAAAGTCCAATAATACTTGTCAAAGAAGAAGAAAAAAAAAAAGAAAATTCCAACAACTAAAGTCTACTCCACATGGGTGTGTTGTTAGCAATAGAATTGAGGCTCTTTTAGGAAGTTTCAAAGAAATGGGCAATCACGAGTGACTCTTTTCATTTATAGCCTTAGTGATGATGGTTACAATGTGAAAAGCGGTATATGAATCTTTCTTCTAGAAAATTTTTAAGCTTAAGATTTAGATATTTTAAAATTTTAAAATTATATCAAAAGCATCATATTAAACCCAAAGAAGAGAAGTTTGAATTTTTTAAATTACAACTTTAAGAATAAGTCCACCTTAAAATCTCTTGCATATTACTCACAACCTCCAGAAATGCAAAAACTTTAAATGACTCTTTGGAGACCTCCTATTTGCTCATATTGAGCTCACCATCTTTTCAACTTGTGCACCATTTTAACTGCTCCTTAATCTTTAACAATGCTTTGTTTTTTTTTTGTTTTTTTTAGGTATCTCTCATTAGCATAATTATATAGCCAATAAAAAAAAGGTAATAAATATTTTTTAAAAACAAAAATGGTAATAAAGTTGTTAAAGAACAAGAATGACAGATTTTGTACTCCCATTTGCATTTGGACATAAATTTCCTTCAAACCGGTGTAGAGGAAATATCCTCAAACGGTCAAACCCATGTAAAATAGTGCTAAATGTTTATAAACATTTAGAAGGCACATTAAATTTAGTCTAAATTAGTAAACTGCTATTAATGAAGTTAAAAATTTAAAGTGTATTTTAAATGTTTATAGACACTTTGCATTATTTTACATCGGTTGAATAATATTTTCTCCATACCGGTTTGGAGGAAATTTCTGTCATTTGCATTTTAACTGCTCCATCTTTAACAATACTTTGTTTTTCTGTTTTTGTTTTTTTTTTTTGTTTTTTTGTTTTTAATTAGATATCTCTCATTAGCATAATTATATAGCCAATAAAAAAAAGGTAATAAATACTTTTTTAAAGCAAAAATGGTAATAAAGTTGTCAAAGAACAAGAATGACATATTTTGTGCTTTCCATTTGTAAAACATGTGGAGTATATTCCGTTCCCTTTTTAATTAAAGAAGAAGAAATATATTCGGAAAATGAAAAATCATGGGAATAATTCCCGAATATTGCCATTGCCATTAGAATTTACGACACCATCGGGATCCAAGTTCCGTTTCAATTTTCAACTTGGCCGCGTGCGGAGCTTTTGTGTGAAATAAAGAGTAGAAGACGAAGAGAAACTACTTTCAGTTTCAGAGATAAAGAACCTGTGGCATCTAAACAACACGTAATGCAAAGTCCAAGACATCTGCCTCAGCAATTTGTTTCGATTCTGAGAAAACAACCAAGAACCCATTAGAAATATCTCATTCACTAGGCCTATTTATTCACAGCTTTCTCTTCCAAGCTTTACATCTAACTCAGTCCACTCAGAGGTGCGTGAAAAGTGAGTTTCACGTCATAGCTTGCCAGGAACTGCAACATCTCTTCGAGTTTTGAAGCCCCATTTGCCTAATTTTCCGACAGTTTTTTTGAATTTTTTTATGGATTTAGGAAGACCCATTTGCTTTTCTTTCCGAGAAACAGCAATATATGTTCAATTTGGAATACCCCATTTTCTTTACTTTCACGTTTGATGATTTTATACAAATTTGTGTGTCAGGGCACATGGAGATCGATAAGGCAATCAGAGAGAGTGGTGACCGGCGGCTCAAGACCAAGTACGAACACGCCATCTATGTTATTCAGAGAGCTCTGGCTTTGTACTCGTAAGTTCTTTCTTTTTCCCCTCTTTACTTTTTGGGTTTTGTTTCAAATTTTGTAATTTACATTATTTTTTCTTTTTGTGGTGCAAAACATTTGTTATGAATTGGTTTGTGGATTTTAGGCGTCAAGGTTTGGAGTTTACACTCCATTTGGTTGCTTAGAAAACTAGGAAAAGGAAAAAAAAAATGTTAACATTTTGAATCTTATACTTTATGCATGCTGATTGATATTATGAAGAATGCACTAATGCTTGTATTAGGGATGAAACAGTTGAACTTGAAACAAATATATTGAATACTGTTACATCTATGCTTTTGTTTCTTTAAATGTCCATCACAGCCAGTTTGGTTTGCCTTTTGTGCCCAGCATTTAATTGAATAGGGTATATTCAATCCGTTGTCTCAGATTCACACTATTGGCGCATGCTTTTTACTGTCAAGATTTTATTAGTTTTTCTTACATTGTTGATTTGTATTCAGAAATGTTCTCATTGCGAAGTGATTCAACTCATAATATTATTGAAAAATAAAATTAGATATGTGGATTAATTGATGATTTAGTTATAATCAGCCAAATAGCTATTTTTATTTTACTTGTTTGGGACCAAGTCAATGGTGCTTATGTCAAGCTATTAGTTAAAGTTTCAGCTTAATGAGTGGAGGACATATTAAAATTTTAGATACGGATGTGTGGAAGTTTACCTATTAATGTGTATGCTTACTCAATCCAGAGGGTACTTCGGCCATTCTTTTCTTGAGTATTGTCTGGATGTTTGCTATCCCTTAATCTCTTTTAAGATATTCAGATGTTTTTTCATGCATGTGACTACTGTTTTGGGTGTTAATGATACTAAGTTCTTTATTATTTCCTTGACTACTGTTTTGGGAGTGGCGTTAGGGTAGATGCCACAAAGATTACTAGATTATTGCTGCTTGTCATTCCCCTACGAGGATCTCAGATGTTTTTGCCATTTGTCAATAGTGTTTTGGTTGTCGATGAGAAATTCGTGGTGGTCGGGATAGACACGACAAATTCTCCTTATGTGTTTTTGGGCACTTCGTAGATACGACAAATATTACTAGATCATTTCTGTCTTTTATTACGTTATGAGATTCTTCAGATGTTTACGCTGTACATCTATTGGACATTGATGAGACTAAGGTTTGGTTTTTTTTTTTTTTTTTTTTGTTCTTGTTGGGGATGAGAGGGGGGGCATTAGTATAAATACAACAAATGTTGCTGACTTGCTGCTTAATAGAAGAAATTTTGCTTTATATGAAAAATTTTCTTGCAGTTTGAGTAAGCACTGTTAAGGTTTTTGATTTTCTGGTCTCCATTTTTGGAACAGAATCTTCTTAGCTTATCAAATGGGTTAATTTGATGTTAGCATTATTGGGTACTTAATTGAATGATTAAAGTTAGTAATTTTAGATGACATAGTGGAAGGAAGAAAATTCTTCCTAAGTATGACTTATATTCCCATTTAGAAAGAATTATACTTCATTGCTCTGTGGAAATGCAGTCGCCTTCTATACACACTTGCCCCTCTCTTCACCCATACACTGACTTAAATGTATGCACGTGTTATACTTCATAACCCCACCTAATACCATCAGTGGAAGGAGCATATCACTTTCAATGTATTGTTCACATTGCATAAATCTGGACCATACATGTGCGTGGCTTCATGTGGGATCCAAGTGGGTCTCATATGTGTCTCACATAGACTCTATGTGATGGATGCTTCAGATAGTAAGTGTCCAGACAAACAATAGTGGGGACATGATCCATACTGGAGTCATGTCATATGAATTTATCATTATGATCTCCTAAGCATTCTTTTCTTTATGTTGCATAGCTACGATGTATACTTTGTATACCACTTTCTCTTGTTAGTTTGAAGGAATTAGAGATACGAATTTAGAAGGCTAGAGTATTATTCCTGGGGCCTCATTTCTTTTCCTTACTAAAACTCAAGGAATGATGAGCAAAGAGTTTTCATGTGGTGTATTTGGCTTTAATTTTCAAAATTTTCCCGTTTATGTATTCAATATGCATCTTTTTTTTTTTGTTCTTTTTTCTTCTGATGACTTGCTGCTTTTATAATCTTTATCTGTCATTATCCATTGGAAGCAAAAGCATGTAAGTTTGCTGATGTTTGCCACACCTGATATTTCTTTTTCTTAACAGCATTGAAGAGGTCGCCTTCAGCTTTAATGGAGGAAAGGACTCAACTGTATGTTTTCATGTGTTTTCCTTTAGTTATCCATCAGTTACCGTCTGTCCCATTGATAGTGACAATGAAACTGGATGTATAGGTTTTGCTGCACCTACTTAGGGCTGGCTATTTTTTGTATAAACGGGAGCAAAGCTGTTCTAACGAGGGTCTAAAAGATTTTCCAATTCGAACAATATATTTTGAGAGCCCCTCTGCTTTCCCTGAAATCAACTCATTTACCTATGATGCAGCCTCTATGTAAGAGACTCTCCTCTTATTTTCTTTTTTTGATCCTCACCCCCATCCCCGCCGCTCGCGCCCCCCCTCCTAACACCCACCCACACATTTTTACTTGAATGATTAATAAAGTTTATGTATACTCAAGATGATAATATTTTTTTACCTCTAGGCCCTGTAATATTGAAGGATCTAACTGCTTGGTTTATTCTTATTTGGCAGCTATGGTTTACAACTGGACATCATTCGCACTGATTTCAAGTCTGGTTTGGAAGCTTTATTAAAAGCTAAACCAATTAGAGCTATTTTCCTTGGTGTTCGAATTGGTGATCCTACTGCGGTATCTTTCATGCTCTACGTTGACAAGACATGATACATTTTATCTAATAATTTCCTGCTTGCTAGATTATGTTCCATAGTTCTTTGTGATTTCTATTTGAAAGCCGATATCATTGTTTTATTCTGGGTTTAACTGCTGTTGTCCACCTTAATTTATGGGGTCATCGTAATGTCCCTCCTAAATTACAAATTTTTGCAAATAACACCCTAATTCGAGATTAATTTGCCATGTACACACCATTGTCCAAATCAATGTCAAATTAACCGATTAATAGGGTGGATAATACAAAAGTGCACTAATTTGTTAATTTTGGCAGATTAGTGCATTTCAGCACTCCACCTATCTACTAATCTGTTAGTTTTGACACTAGTTTCGGATGTGTTAAAGTGTTGATTAAATGATTAAATTTACTTCTTTCTATCAACTTAAATTCTGGGATAAGTGATAGGTTAACATAGTATCAGAGCCAAAGCTCTTGAGTTCGAACCTTGACTTTATCAATTCATCCCCCATTTAAATTAAATATTCCACGTGTTGGGTCTCACCTATTAAAAGGAAATTTGAGCCTACACGTGAGGAGTGTTAAAGTATTGATTAAATGATTAAGAACATATTTGGGATTGTGTTTGAAAAATAGAGTTTTGTCAATTTTTAGAGTAAAAAAGTCAACGAAGTACTTTTAGAAATTTTTACCAAACATATTATCTTTTTGTTTGACACAGCTTTTTAGGTATTAAAAGCACTTTTTAAGCTCTCTAACGCAATCCCAAATAGGCTCTAAATTTATTTCTTTCTATTAGCTTAAGCTTTTAGGACAAGTGGTAATTGAACAGGATGGTAAGGTGAACATTGCAAATTAATCTTGAAATAAGTGTCTTTATTGCAAAAGAAAAAAAAAAAATGTAATTTAGGGGCACATCACAAATAACCCCATAGTTCAGGCTGCATAGCTGCCTTTAATCCTTTACTTTTTTACCTTAATCTCACAGGTAGGCCAAGAACAGTTTTCTCCCAGTTCACCTGGATGGCCATCTTTCATGCGAGTGAACCCTATCTTGGATTGGTCTTACAGGTATCTCAATTACTATATGCCGTCTCCGCTAGCTACTTTCTCCTTCTCAAATGTCAAGTGCTGTTTGAGAGAAAACTTTCTTTGGTTGCCTTGGCAGCTCATGAAAATGGACTAAAAGTTTACATACGTAGCTACATACATTCATATATGTTTGTTTTTGTGTGTATCTGTTTTTGGTAGTCATTTCAGCAACATTAACAACATTGAGTAAAACTTAAATAAGATTGATCTGGCCCTATAATCTGGGACTATTGTGTCGTTATTATTTAGTTCTCTCCATGAATGTTTATAGTGATGCTTAAGGATTTTGGAAATTTTTAATGTTCCACTTGAATTCAACTTTGGCTAAATTTGAGGGTTCTAACTGATGTTTCTTTGGCAGAGATGTTTGGGCCTTCATTTTGACTTGCAAGGTCCGATACTGTACTCTCTATGATAAAGGGTAATTCTTACTCTCTTACATCTTAAAATATTGGGCTTTTTGTTGATTTTTTCTTTAGAAGTTGCTTGCTTAACTATGGTGGTGCAGGCTATGCTTCTGACACTAACAGTGTGGTCCCTGATGCAAATATAAATGAGACGTGCATGTGAATTGAAATAGGTTTTTTTTTTTTTTATTTAATAATTTTGATTTGGATATTTTTTCTTTGAATTTCTCACAGTTACACTTCAGTCGGTAGCATATATGACACAGTTCCTAATGCATTATTGCGCATCACTGCTTCCTCCAATAATAAGGAAACATTTAGACCTGCATATCTGCTCTCCGATGGAAGATCAGAGAGAGCAGGGAGAGCAAAAAAGTTTTCTCCTTCAGTTTGTGGGAGTTTTTCTGCTGGTAGCAATGGTCCGGATAGTATTGATTTACGTAAAAACAGCATGCGCACAGCATCAGCTATTGCTGTGGGGGATGAGATTCTGTAAGTCCCTTGTTGATATTACATGTGTTTCAATGCAAATGGTCTCTGTTCTCTTGATTTCTTTGATCAGTTATTCTCTCTACTTGTAAGCATTTAAAGCTGTTGGATGGCCTCTCAAGAGATATGTTATTTTGTTCAACTGTTGAACTTCTTCAATTGTCAATTACTCTTCTTCTTTTTTTCTTCTTTTTTTCATGTGATATTTAGCCATGATTCATGAATCATCGCATTATGTCATGGGTTGTAAGTTGATCCTTCACCAGCCATTTTAAAATTATCTTGATATCATCATGGAAATTGCTAAGCACTAGAAGTCAGCTGCTTTGTTTTATGGATTTATGTTGCTTTTATGTCAACAAAGAAATTTTCGCATTTCACTCATGAAACAAGGACACAGACACATGCATCAGCGCAACATAGTTAAAGATGTTTGGCGTGGCATTCTGATAGAAGGAAAGAACGTTTGTAATCCAAAATGTTTGAACTTTATCAAATGTCAGTGTGTGGAATAACCCTGGTAGTTTCTATTTGTCTTTCCTATTGACTGTTACTACTGAAGGAGGGCTTACAGAAGTCACAGCACCCGAAAGTGACAATAGGCAAATCAACATAAATGCTGAAGTTTCTAGTATTCTTTTATCTGTTGCATAGCTCAGGTTTGGTACCATTGAGGATCAGTTAGGACCTTCGTTGTGTCGAAAGCTTCATTCAATTGGCTGGTCTGTATCACAAACGACTGTCGTTCGGAATGATGTAAGTTACTATTTGCTGAAATCATCTTGGCAAAACATAGTTGGCCTATGTACTTTCTTTTACCACATACCTGTTTGCATATCAAATGTGCAGGGTGGAACCATTGATAATAGTGATAGAGATATGCACATGAATAATAAGCATTGTGTTTCTTCATTGAACGATGAATGTGGAGTTACATATAGATTTGTAAATGTTGCAGTTATTTCTCATTTTTAATACAGTTTCATTTTCTCTGACATTCTTCTTGTACCAGGTAGATTCTGTGGCTGACGAAGTTGAACGACAAAAATCTACTAATGATATGGTAACCTGTTGCAAACTGTTAGAGAGTTGTTTTAGTGGCTAAATGAAATGATATAAAATGACTGACAGTTTTTCCTTCCTAAGTTCTTATTCTTCATGGGTACACTCTTGATATATATGGCCATACAGGTTTTTATATATGGTGGGGTAGGCCCATTGCATTCGGATGTGACATCATTAGGTGTTGCAAAGGCTTTTGGAGTTCGCCTGGTGCGTTGTTTAATTTCAAGTGAACTTTTTTCAATCCTAAGTTATTAATATCTTGCAACATGTGTCAGTTTTTTTTTTTTTTCCTTTTGTGCCAGTTTCTATTCAAGCTCCTGCTAAGTCCATTCACTAGTGATTGTTTGTTTATGGGCATATCAAGAGATGTCATGGTTTCTGCAGGCTTTACAGTTTATTTGTTGCACTAACTCCATCTATGTTGGTCATTTATCCACAATTTAGGCTCCTGATGAGGAATTTGAAGAATATCTTCGGCATCTTTTAGGTGATCAATGCACTGGTGACAAGAATGAGGTATTTGATTTCAAGAGTTAATTACTTTTGGATTATGTCATAAGTTGAGAGCATCGCATATTTTGTTTGGGGTATAATTAGAGTGACTTGATGAATTATATGTTTTTAGAAAAGAAAGGAAAAAAGGAAAATTATGCCAGAATTGATGTGAAAGGATGACATAATTACTTGAATGCATTGTTATTAAACAGACTGGTACTCTCTTATTAGTATAATTTCCTTGTAGATTGCAACTGAGAGGAAAATCCATTAAGTGGGAAAATTAAACCAATGGCGCTGACATGCTAAATTTATCTATATATTTGAACTTATTACCACATTGCGTAAAATGTTAAGACGTAGATTATGGTGCTAGAGTATTTGACACAGAATTTGAGCTCATCCTTGCATGTTTCATTTTAGATGGCTCTGTTGCCTGAAGGTATCACTGAACTGTTGCATCATGAGAAGCTGGATGTGCCCTTGGTATGTTTCTAAAAGCTCTCATAGTTCTTGATATGTAACTTCAGCTAGAACCTCACCATATTGAATCATCAACAAATGAACTTATCAAGTGTTAGTTTGAACTAATTAGTATCAGGTGATTGTTTATTTGTAGATAAAGTGTCAAAATGTGATCATTCTTACTGCAACAAATGTTATGGAGCTGGACAAGGAGTGGGAATGTTTGATTGAATTAACAGGGTCTAGTGGCCTGCTAGTGTTAATGGAGCCATACATATTAAAGTGCTTGACAACACAGCTTTCAGATGTATGTGTTAAGAGTCTACTATTTTTCTGCTGTCAATAATTTAATATTTTAACTATTGATTGCGTTAGCCATTGCAATTGTTGCTAGAGTTCAAGATTTTTCTGTTCAAGTACATACTTCTGACCTGACATTACCTGTTCTTAATTATATGTTCAGTACATGTGGAGCAGCCTTTGTTTCTGTTTTTTTTCTTTCTCGGTTCTGTCTCTGTTGATTAGCTGCTCATCAAGTAAAGAAATGTTTTGATTTCTTTCTTACTTCTGCTTTTTGCTTTAGCTGTCGTCTGGCTGCATATGCACTAGGCCTGTTACATCTAAAACATTGTATACTATTAAGTGGACAGAATTGTAGGTACTTACAGACATGAGAATCTCTTTCACTGTTAATCACATTTTAGTTATGTTAAACTGAATACACTTGGCCTATTTGACAATACTACTGGCCATCCTTGGCTGACCATTGGTATCTGGGTATGGGGTTGTCTTTAAATTGGGGATGAATGTTGAGAAGAAAAATTGGGATGAATTTGCAGATTCAGTGGAGAAGTTATATGTAAAGTATGTGTTTGTGAATTGGGGAAGAAATAAATTCACCCACTCTTTCACTAGCATGCATTGTCAATTTTTCTAGAAAGAGAACCTAGAATTCCTGTACTTGAAAATGTCCAGAATTATTATTTTAAGATTGAGATGCTCACCAAAGTTGTTTTTTTCTTTTTAACTTGTTGAAGGAAAACATATTGCTTGAGCAATTTCATTGAGGCATATCTTAGAATTCTGGCAATCTTTTTATGGTTTATTTAATTGTAGTACTATCATATAGTTTAATTTAATAAGCATGTACTTCCGATATTCTACTGTTTTGGTGGTATCATCTCATTGTTATCTTTCTTTGATAAAATTCAGCTAGAAACTGCTCAACCTCTATCAAAACTTTGTCTTGAATTCCCAGACCTGTACATTGGTAAGAGTCTTTTTACCTAGTGCGGATTTTTAGGCGTATATGATCATCTTCTTTATCTCATTCTAATTGTGATTTCCTCTACAAAATCAAGGGTGTTACCGCAAATCGAGATATGGACCTCTGGTAATTAGTTTCAAAGGCGAGGTATGATAATACTTCACAAGGGTTTTCAAGCTTTGCCATTAGAACACTTACAGCAGATGCCCTATATGTCATTCTCTTTCTTATGTTTAAGAAAAATTTCAAAAAAATTACAAAAACCTACTCACATCAAATTCCTTACATTTAACCAACCCTTAGGGGTTGCTACAATATTTCTCAATGTGTAGGGAACCAAAAGTGGTTCATTATACATATTTTAATATAAACATTTATCGTTCATCTTTTTGTCTTTAATTGGGGATTGTGTTGGGATCTTGTGAAAAAAGTGAGGATAAGTAGGGAACTTGTATTTTGTAAATAAATAATATTTTAATGGTATTGAGAAAGGTAAGGGAAACTACTGTGAAATATATTTTTATAGGAAAGTAAAAAGTAGTTTGATGCCCTAAACTTAGGGAAAAGCAAAGGGAAGCTGCTGCTAGTGCTCTTAAAGTTTGACAAGAAGTTATTTCAATAATGTCTAAGCTTTCAAAAAATTTGGTTGCAGGATCAAGCACGGATTGAATCAGCCATAGAAGCATTGAGTAAGAAGTTCCATCCAGGGGCTTTCTCTGAAATTAACTAAGTTGATCATTGCACCTGTGTTGTAGGTATTGCCTCCCAAGCTTTAGCATTTAGGATCCTGGGAGCTTACTTGATGAGGACATTCTTGGAATAAGAAATGGAAGGGGAATGAGAAGGGAGAGAAGTAAAATTTACAAAAATATAAATGCTCTGTAACTGGGCAATGCCCTTGTAATTAATTAAGAAAAGAAAATGTTCAGAGGGGTCATATGGACAAACTAGCTATGGAGCAAGTAGGAACAAATCTCAGAACTCTAATTTCTTTTTACAATTCCAATGCTCATTTATTTAATTATCTGCCTTGTATTTCTTGATATGTAGGAGTCTTTACAGGTCATGTTTTGTATTTTGTTAGCAACTGCATGATCACCATGTCATCACTGATGCATCTAACTATCTAAGCAGCCTATCAACTATATATATATATATACACACACAACTACACACAACAGTGTAAATATGTATTAACCTATATAACATACATGTGACCAAAGAGTGTGGCCTCGCGTACACAAGACTCAATTTAAAATAGGCATGTGAATCCTAGTTAGAATGGAACTTGGAAAGCAAAATCTTACCTCAACACCAATTCACATGACCACTTGGAGTACTCTTCCTTGTGCAATTAGGTCAAGCCCAAAAGGGCAGCTTGAGAGTGGACCTAAAAGAAAAATAAAACTAGATCAAATGGGCCTAGAACACTTGTCAACTTGTTAGAGGTTACCATTAACTACAACTTATTCCGCTAAAAAATTTTAGTTGCACTTTAGTATTTATTCTAATTAATCAAGTGCTCACTTAACTTCTAATGACCCATTCATGAAATATCCACATTGAAATTAAAAATCAAAGTAAATTTATTGTCATTGTAGATTACTATCTCTTAGTTTCTGAGTCACCGATTTAATTTCTTGAGTATTGTCATACTTTTTAAATCATATTTTATTGAGTACATTTAATTTTAGTAACACCTTATTAAATACTCACGCCTGAGATATAGAATAATCAATTCTCATTAAATTTATCTCAAGGAAATATTTAGGCTACATTTAGTTTGCAGAATAGACCTTTAGAATGGACTAACTAATCCTATGTATAGCCATTCATGTGTTTGGTAACACACTATTCTTGGGAATAGCTTATTTTATTCCCATGGAACTACTAATACCATACACACAGGATTAGGAAGCCACTCCTAATCCTTAAGGAATAGATTACATTTTTCAAAAATAACTATATATACGGTTTTTTTTTTTTTTTTAACTTAAAATAAAATAAAAAATAAGAAAAATAAAGTGGGTGCCTTGACCAACCATTGGGGTGGTCAGCTACCCACAAAAGAGGTCGAGAGTGGTGTGACCACCCCTATCGCATTTTGGGGTGGCTGTGATTTGCTTCAGGGGTGGCCGCGGCCACCATCAGAGCTCCTCTAAGTTGGTCGCGGCCATCCTAGTCGCTTCTATGGGTGGCCGATCACCCCAATGCATGGTCGGCCATTTTATTTCAGGTTTTTTTTTTTTTTTTAATATGAGTTTGAAAAAAAATATATATATGGGGTTTTTTGTAATTTTGATTCAATTCTAAGTTTTACATGTGTGTTGTTACCAAACTAAGGAATATGAATAGCTATTATATTCTACATTCTTCAATTCCTAGTAGTAGTTATTCTTTTTTCAATTGACTAAACATTCCGCAAACCAAACGGGGCATAATCTTTGATTTCAATCAAAATGAATATGGATATTGAATATATATATATGGATTCCATTTTGAGTAGTATTCCTATAATACTACATTGAGATTTTGACCACAAATGATCTTACACCTAAATGTATCTAAGTGACTTACACTTCACATTTGAGTTTACACTCCTTTTAAAATTGTGAGTTAATGCTATAAACAATCATAAATTCAAGTTATTCAATTGACAGTAGTTTATAGAATAACAACTCACATGGTTGAGTTTAGTGTATTGTAGCCTTTTTTTTAATTATTTATTTTTTTTATATATATATATATTCAAATTAGGAAAATATTTCCATGATTAAGATAGAGAATCATGATTAATATGATATAGTCTTATCAGATGGAATGCTCAATCCCATTATCGGCTATGAACTAGGGTTTATAAGTCACAAAGTGTTATGGCTTAGATCTTACGTGTGATAATCTTATTAACACACCTAAACCATATTTAATATAAGTTAAGGACTAAATATACATAAATGTCACACACTTCTATATAAAGATCCCAATGTTTTAATTTACTTTAGAATATAAACAACTTTATTATTAAACCAAAAATGTCATACAAAACAAATTGAGTTTTAGGGCACAATCCCTAGCAATCTCCCACTTGCCCTCAAATTCAATTTGGCATACATCTGGCATTCATTTTCTCTAAGTAAGACTCAAAAGTCTCCCAAAACAAGGTATTTGAGAAAGGGTCTGCTAGACTCTTTGTCGAAACTATCATTGCCACAACCCCATCTCTATGGGTTACAATTTCTCTAATGAGATGATATGTGCGATTAATGTGTTTCCTTTTCTTGTGGTTTATCGATTCATTGGATTATGCAAGTGCTCCACTATTGTCATAGAATAATGTGATAAGAGACTACTCTATCCTCATTATACCAAGATCCATCAATAATTTTCCGAGCCAAACAACTTCTATTGTCACTTCACAAACTGCAACATATTCAGTTTCCATAGTTGAGTAAGCAATGCAAGGTTGTCTGGAACTCCTCCAACTAATGTTGAAAGTATATATTTAAGTTGAAAATGTTGAAAGTGAGTAAAGTTGTATAATTATTAATAATAAATTAATAAAATTTGTTATTTTTGTTTATTATTATTATTTTCTTAAAATTGGAAATTAAAAAAATTCCAATCGAACTCGATTGGAAACTTTGCTCAAGGCCCTAACTGAGTTCAAGCTGGCTCGGGTGCTGGTGAGCTGAGTTTGATCAATATTAGAAAACTTGACTCAAGTTCGAGTCGAATTTGAGCAAACGAACAATATCATTGACCCAAGTCCGAACAACCAACATGATTTTTCAAATTAGCCCAACTTGTTCGCCAAACATTGGTGAAGCTTTGGCAGCCCATCTAGCCATGTCTCTAGCTTCTTTTCTCAACATTGGAAAAATTATTTTAGAACGCGAATTGCTCGTTGTCAAGTTGGCTCTTCTTTAACCCAGCTTCTCTCAAGATTGATGTATCTCTTCCATTATATCTAAGACTTTCAACTCTATGACAGCTTCCTCCTCTTGAAGAGCTAGGAAAGTCAATAAAAGTGTAAACTTATGCGTCCACTCTATCGTACATTGGGTCGTAGCCAAATTTTTTTTTGGCCGCATTCTCATGCTCCACCTCCCTCGGTTCCTATTGTTAGTGGGAAGGGTTTTGGACCAGGTTTGTTGATTTTAAGCTTATTTAATTTTTGGGAAAAATATAAAAAAGTCCTCCAAACTAATTGCCGTTTTTGAAAGAATTCCACGATGTTCAAAAAGTGCTAAAGTAATCAAACTACCAAAGTGTGTCAAAAACAGCACATAGTTTTTTATATTCCAATTATATCCTTATTCTTTTAAAAACTAAAATTAAAAATTAATATAATAAAAACTAAAAATTAATTTTTTTTAAAAAAAAAAAAAGAAAAAAGAAAAAAAAGGAAAGGGGCGGTTTTCCTTTTTTTTGTTTATATATATATATAGTTTAATATATATATTTATTAAGAATGACACGTGTCACCATTTTTATAGGTGTTGACGTCATATTTAACAGAATTCGTCATATTTTTTAACGGAACTTGACTCCAGTGACTAAATTGTTTTTTTGGAATATTTCATGAACTTTAAATTTTACTTTCATACGACATGAAACGATTTATAATTTAGGCAAACTATAGTGACTAATTATTTATTTATTTTCAAAAACCCTTTTTTATTTTTTTGTATTTATTCGCCCATTGTTTTTTAAAAAAAAAATAAAAAAAAAATTGATTTTTTTAAAAAATTGTTCTATTATTTTATTTTTTAAAAGAATAGAGATATTATAGAAATATAAAAAAATAAGTGGCGGTTTTGATACATTTTGGTAGTTTGATAGGCTACTTTAGTACCTTTTAAATAGTGTTTGGCTCTATTGCAAACGACTATTAGTTTGGAGGCTTTTTTATATTTTTTTCCTTAGTTTTTCGGCTTCTTATTGTTAGTTTAATGTACTTAAAAATAATAATAAATAAATAAATAAAACGCTTAACTTGGGTCACAATTACAGCCCAATTCGAGTCCGACTGTAAGTAGTTGGAATCAATCCAAATCAATCCAAAGAGAGGCCGTCTATACCTACTAGTAGGAGGCAAGGAAAGCAAGTTGCAAGTGTAGGAATGAAAACGGCA
>NC_081549.1:15915943-15969733 GCF_901000735.1 Corylus avellana
TTTTAATATGAGTTTGAAAAAAAAAAAATAATAAATAAATATATATATATGGGGTTTTTTGTAATTTTGATTCAATTCTAAGTTTTACATGTGTGTTGTTACCAAACTAAGGAATATGAATAGCTATTATATTCTACATTCTTCAATTCCTAGTAGTAGTTATTCTTTTTTCAATTGACTAAACATTCCGCAAACCAAACGGGGCATAATCTTTGATTTCAATCAAAATGAATATGGATATTGAATATATATATATGGATTCCATTTTGAGTAGTATTCCTATAATACTACATTGAGATTTTGACCACAAATGATCTTACACCTAAATGTATCTAAGTGACTTACACTTCACATTTGAGTTTACACTCCTTTTAAAATTGTGAGTTAATGCTATAAACAATCATAAATTCAAGTTATTCAATTGACAGTAGTTTATAGAATAACAACTCACATGGTTGAGTTTAGTGTATTGTAGCCTTTTTTTTAATTATTTATTTTTTTTATATATATATATATTCAAATTAGGAAAATATTTCCATGATTAAGATAGAGAATCATGATTAATATGATATAGTCTTATCAGATGGAATGCTCAATCCCATTATCGGCTATGAACTAGGGTTTATAAGTCACAAAGTGTTATGGCTTAGATCTTACGTGTGATAATCTTATTAACACACCTAAACCATATTTAATATAAGTTAAGGACTAAATATACATAAATGTCACACACTTCTATATAAAGATCCCAATGTTTTAATTTACTTTAGAATATAAACAACTTTATTATTAAACCAAAAATGTCATACAAAACAAATTGAGTTTTAGGGCACAATCCCTAGCAATCTCCCACTTGCCCTCAAATTCAATTTGGCATACATCTGGCATTCATTTTCTCTAAGTAAGACTCAAAAGTCTCCCAAAACAAGGTATTTGAGAAAGGGTCTGCTAGACTCTTTGTCGAAACTATCATTGCCACAACCCCATCTCTATGGGTTACAATTTCTCTAATGAGATGATATGTGCGATTAATGTGTTTCCTTTTCTTGTGGTTTATCGATTCATTGGATTATGCAAGTGCTCCACTATTGTCATAGAATAATGTGATAAGAGACTACTCTATCCTCATTATACCAAGATCCATCAATAATTTTCCGAGCCAAACAACTTCTATTGTCACTTCACAAACTGCAACATATTCAGTTTCCATAGTTGAGTAAGCAATGCAAGGTTGTCTGGAACTCCTCCAACTAATGTTGAAAGTATATATTTAAGTTGAAAATGTTGAAAGTGAGTAAAGTTGTATAATTATTAATAATAAATTAATAAAATTTGTTATTTTTGTTTATTATTATTATTTTCTTAAAATTGGAAATTAAAAAAATTCCAATCGAACTCGATTGGAAACTTTGCTCAAGGCCCTAACTGAGTTCAAGCTGGCTCGGGTGCTGGTGAGCTGAGTTTGATCAATATTAGAAAACTTGACTCAAGTTCGAGTCGAATTTGAGCAAACGAACAATATCATTGACCCAAGTCCGAACAACCAACATGATTTTTCAAATTAGCCCAACTTGTTCGCCAAACATTGGTGAAGCTTTGGCAGCCCATCTAGCCATGTCTCTAGCTTCTTTTCTCAACATTGGAAAAATTATTTTAGAACGCGAATTGCTCGTTGTCAAGTTGGCTCTTCTTTAACCCAGCTTCTCTCAAGATTGATGTATCTCTTCCATTATATCTAAGACTTTCAACTCTATGACAGCTTCCTCCTCTTGAAGAGCTAGGAAAGTCAATAAAAGTGTAAACTTATGCGTCCACTCTATCGTACATTGGGTCGTAGCCAAATTTTTTTTTGGCCGCATTCTCATGCTCCACCTCCCTCGGTTCCTATTGTTAGTGGGAAGGGTTTTGGACCAGGTTTGTTGATTTTAAGCTTATTTAATTTTTGGGAAAAATATAAAAAAGTCCTCCAAACTAATTGCCGTTTTTGAAAGAATTCCACGATGTTCAAAAAGTGCTAAAGTAATCAAACTACCAAAGTGTGTCAAAAACAGCACATAGTTTTTTATATTCCAATTATATCCTTATTCTTTTAAAAACTAAAATTAAAAATTAATATAATAAAAACTAAAAATTAATTTTTTTTAAAAAAAAAAAAAGAAAAAAGAAAAAAAAGGAAAGGGGCGGTTTTCCTTTTTTTTGTTTATATATATATATAGTTTAATATATATATTTATTAAGAATGACACGTGTCACCATTTTTATAGGTGTTGACGTCATATTTAACAGAATTCGTCATATTTTTTAACGGAACTTGACTCCAGTGACTAAATTGTTTTTTTGGAATATTTCATGAACTTTAAATTTTACTTTCATACGACATGAAACGATTTATAATTTAGGCAAACTATAGTGACTAATTATTTATTTATTTTCAAAAACCCTTTTTTATTTTTTTGTATTTATTCGCCCATTGTTTTTTAAAAAAAAAATAAAAAAAAAATTGATTTTTTTAAAAAATTGTTCTATTATTTTATTTTTTAAAAGAATAGAGATATTATAGAAATATAAAAAAATAAGTGGCGGTTTTGATACATTTTGGTAGTTTGATAGGCTACTTTAGTACCTTTTAAATAGTGTTTGGCTCTATTGCAAACGACTATTAGTTTGGAGGCTTTTTTATATTTTTTTCCTTAGTTTTTCGGCTTCTTATTGTTAGTTTAATGTACTTAAAAATAATAATAAATAAATAAATAAAACGCTTAACTTGGGTCACAATTACAGCCCAATTCGAGTCCGACTGTAAGTAGTTGGAATCAATCCAAATCAATCCAAAGAGAGGCCGTCTATACCTACTAGTAGGAGGCAAGGAAAGCAAGTTGCAAGTGTAGGAATGAAAACGGCAAGCCTTTGACAAATACGGCAAGACATTTTAATACAACTACAAGTCGTCTAATTGGCACTTATTCCTAATACCAAAACCCCCCTCAAGGCTCAAACGACTCGCTGCTAATTCTAGAGCTCCGCAAACCAAAGGATATGGAAGGTGGAGCTGGTGTGAGTGGCAGTGAAGACAGCACAAAGAAAGGGTTGGGTGGCACAGGTTTGGATCTCCCACTGAATCGCCACGGAAACTTGAAAAGTGCTTCCGGCGATCAAAGCCTTACGAACATTCTTCTGGAGATTAAGTCTTCCAAAACCCCTGTAAGCACCCATTACCAGCTTATTTTTCAATTTTTACTTTTTTTGTTGTCTTGGGATCCTTCAGGCTTCTTTGATTTTTCTTTCTTATGGGTCTGCGAATTTGACAAATGGGTTATTCTTTATCCGTCATTTTGCTTCTCTGAAGCTAAAGAAATGAAAATGAATTTCTAGGAGATTTTGGGTTGTGGGAAGGAGGCACACCAAGAAAAATCTTTCTTTTCTCGGCAATCAGACAGGGAAAAGATATGGATGAATTGAATTCATTTATTTCCTGAGGCCGATATATATATATATATATGGTGTAGTTTCATGTGTGTAGATTGGTTTTAATCCTTTGAATGGCGTCAGTTTCATGATTCTTTCCTTCTATTGAAATCCTTGCAGGCAGTTATCAACTACGGTGCATCTTGGTACGTAACAAGTTCTTCAAAAGCCTTTTTCCTGATCTCTCGTTTTAATTATCAAAATCATATGCACAAACCCATTCACAAAAAGGCAGTATTTGTGAGCTTCTTGTACGAACACAAAATGTTTGATGTAATGATGATTTACACGGTGAGTTGCATATGTAAGGGTTAAGACTTAAGAGGCATTTTTGCCAGGAAACTGGTTCTTGTTTCATACAAGTTGTGGGATACATGGAGTTTGGGCGTGTCCTTTGATGTGAGGGAAAAATTGAGCTATGGTAATTGCTCAAGTCAGTCTTCGTATAAGGATCTGGATCCCAGCAATTTGTTGTCCGGATTGCTATCATTTCGGACAGTAAATGTGAGAAAGCTTTTATGAAGACCACCTACTCGAGCAAATGAATGGGTTGCCCTAGATTTGCTTAGATAAGTAGGCTCTATAAAAACTCTCTAATAATTCGGGCAATGAAATTGCTGAGGATCTCTATCTGACTAGAGGGTCAAACATGAAGTTCTTGACATAATCAACAATATGGAATAATATTTGGTTTGTTATCATTTTTCAGGTGCCGTGTTTGTAGCCAGATCCTCCCTAAATTCTGTCAGTTGAGTAACAATTTCCCAAAGCTTTCTTTCATATATGCGGATATTGATGAATGTCCAGAAACGACTCAGCACATCCGCTATACACCAACGTTTCAGTTTTACCGAGACGGTGAAAAGGTAGATGAGATGTTTGGTGCTGGAGAAGAGCGGTTGCATGATCGTTTGTGGTTACACTCCTGAAGACATTATCTCAGGATTAACAAATAATATTGTTTAGCTGTTGAAACAATTTGCTGTATTTGTTAAGCTTAGCACGTGTACATGGGTCACAAGCTATCGCTGAAGTCCTTTCGTAATGAATTCTTTCTTTTCTTGTTCTGCTTCTCCCCCTCCCCCAAGCCTTCTCTTGTTCTGCTTGTAAGAGTCACATGGTTGGCAGAACTGCCAGAACCTACCTCATCTACTGCCACCACAGCTACCGTCAGATGGTGCTGGCCATCCGCGGATTGAATCTGGTGAAATTGAGCGACTACAAGCTCTTGTTGGAACAACCATTTGGGCATGCAGATGTTCAACGGCGGGTACGTGCACCGCGGGCTGTTGAAGCCTGCGATTTGGTGATTTGGGTGTGGGGCTCTGGTGCAAACTTGGAGTGGAAGAGAAAGGAGAAAGCAAAGAGAAGACTAAAAAAATAGATAGACAAGGGAGAAAGAGATTTTGTGAACAAGGGAAAGGTTTTGGGAATGTGTAAGAAAACTGTAAGATTGTAATTTAGGGAATGTGTAAGAAAACTGTTGGAGAAGGGTTTTGGGAAGTTTTATCTAAATGAAGCAAAGAAAGTTTAAGAAAGCTGCTGCCTGCTGGGAGTGCTCAGTATGAATTGCAAATTATATATGTCAAGGTTAAATCAACAAATTGATAGATTATCATCTTATTTGCAGTTTAGCTACTCCGATGATCAATTTGTTCACCATGGCTTTCTTAGAAGAAACAATATAATAAATTGAAAATAGATCAATTCGAATAAATGACATCAGGTTGGTTGCAGAAACAATACATGAAGAATGGATAAAGGGAAAAACTGAAAAAATACAAATGACAGCACCAAATGGTAAAGGTTCCTAGATTTGCTAAAGCTCAACCTGAAGCACACATCGCTTCACACATACAATGAATATTCTTTATTTTATCTTCAAGTAGTAATGATGGGCTACGATAATAACCATTTGCAAAACTCAAGCCTTGGGCTTGAGAGGCTTTACAGTCTCCCATGTGAAATCTGGATCATCACGGCCAAAATGACCATAAGCAGCAGTCTTCTGGTACCTGAAGTTGCCTCCTCTCTTAAGATCTAGATTGATGGCAATCATTCCTGGCCTAAAGTCGAAATTCTCCTTAATCAGAGCCAATATGTCCTTGTCTGGAATCGTCCCTGTTTTGTATGTGTCCACAAACACCGACAGCGGTTCCGGCACACCAATTGCATAAGAAACCTGCACAATACAGCGGCGAGCAAGCCTTGAAGCCACCACACTCTTTGCTGCCTGCCTAACAATATATGCACCACTCCGGTCCACCTTGGTCGGGTCCTTTCCGGAGAAGGCACCTCCACCATGAGCACCCCACCCACCATATGTATCGATAATTATCTTCCGGCCGGTAAGTCCTGCATCTCCATGAGGTCCACCGATGACAAACCGACCTGAAGGGTTGAGGTGGAAAATGGTTTTGTCATCAAGATACTGAGAGGGGACAACAGGTTTAATCACATGCTCTTTCAAATCCTTGGCAATCTGCTCATTTGTCACAGTCTCATCATGTTGAGTTGAGATAAGGATGGTGTGCACCCGGAGAGGTACCATTGCTCCATCCTCATTCTTATACTCTACAGTCACTTGAGTCTTTCCATCCGGCCGGAGCCATGGGCATGTTTTGTTCTTCCTGACATCAGTTAGCCTGGCACCAAGCTTGGTAGCAAGCACATGAGTTAGCGGCATGAGCTCAGGCGTTTCATCTGTAGCATAGCCAAACATGTGGCCTTGGTCACCAGCTCCAATTTCCTCAGGCTTCTTGGTGAGGTGACCATGAACTCCTTGAGCAATGTCAGGGCTCTGTTGCTCAATATTAACAAGGACCTTGCAGTTGTCGGCATCAAGACCAACATCTGGTGACACAAACCCAATGCCTCTGCAAGTGTCTCGAACTATTTTCTCATAGTTTACTTTAGCCTTGGTTGTGATCTCACCAAAGACCATCACCATGTTAGTCTTTGTGCAGGTCTCGCATGCAACTTTGCTCTCTGTGTCTTGCTCTAGGCAAGCATCAAGGATGGCATCTGAGACTTGGTCGCAGAGCTTGTCAGGGTGGCCCTCATTGACAGATTCAGAGGTGAAGAGAAATGTATCCATCTCTGGACCGGGGAAAAGGATAAGATGTGTTAGTGATCCTCAACTTAACAACAAAGGATTGAAATCTCAAGGTTTAAGTTGCAATCAACAATGTATTGCCGATCATTACATGGCAAACATGGATAGAGATTCATAGCAATTTTGTTGCTCAGAAATTTGAAGTGTTCAGAAAAAAATAATAAAATAATAAAAAAGAAGAAAGAAAAAGAAAAGCCAGTTTGCATAAAATTTTCTCAAATATATAGAGGAGCCAATAAATTTATCCGTCATTGGCATTAATAGACAGATCATCATCATCATCATCTTCTTCATTAAATGGTAAAGGAAGAGCTTGTACTGGGGATATAGGTATCTATTCTATAATTTTGGGAAAGTTTGTTACAAACACAAATCCAATTTTTTTTGAGTACCCAATTCAATTAGCCAATTGTCCAGAGCATCTCAAACTAATTAACACAATATATATAAAAACATAACTGATCCTTAATTTGTAGATCTAGTGGCTAATGTTTTAGATATGGCTAATCACTAAACAGCTAAAAGCAATGACCACAAAAAGATGCAAGCAACAAGGTAGATTGCTATGGCATATCAGATAAAGACATCAGCAAAAGAGAACGAAATGTCAGATGTAAAATAATTACCCTTTCTTGCAATCTCATCATATCATTAGTACCAATCTAGATCCCACAACATAAGTTCTGTAATTTTTTCAATGCCCAGATTTAATTTCACTCTCTTTCTTTCTCATAAAACAATTTATGAGAAAGAAATGCAGATCACACTTACTAACATCACATTGGAGGATGAGACCCAAGTATGGTTTTGAAAAGGTTGATGCTAGGGAGTGAGTACAAATGTAAAAACCAAATCATAAATGCAGAACATCAGTACAAACAGAAACATCCCACATAGATCCAGCCGAATACCAAAGCAAACAACAAAACAACCACATCAAACACCATACACAAAGACAGAAAGGAACATAAACAGACAAGGCAACCCATTGGTGCACAAACAAAGTACCCGATCTCCTTAGCTAAAGTAGACAAAAACACATGAAAACAGAGCGCAACGGATCTAAACAAACGAGGAACTCGAAATAACTAACTGCATGACCGAATGAACGTAATGTGACAACATTAACAATTGCAGAGACATATATAGAACAATGTTGAAGCTTTTTTTTTTTTTTGTGATTGAAAAGAAACAGAAAACGGGAAAAGTTGCAGAGAAAATGCATAGATAGATTGATAGACAGACCTGGAGTTGTATGTATGTTTACAATAAATCGGAGGCAGAGGCTGAGGAAGTGAAAGAGGAGAGGAGAGGAGAGGACACAAGAGAGAGCGTAAGAAGGGGTGGGGTTTTATAGAGTGGAGAGGAGGTGGTTTCATCTGACTGGCTCTGTTCTCTCTCTCTCTCTTTTCTGTTTTTTCTGCCAAATTACATTTACCTCCTGTCAATGAAGCCCATTGGAATATAGTTTTTTTTTTTTTTTAAATGACAAGACATTTAAAAGTGGTTCAAGGCGGAGAGAGGTGGTTTGACCATCCAGGATAATCAAATCACCCGATCAGAACTAAAGAGGTGGTTTGGTCATCCCTAAAGCTTACATCCTCAACACCTTTAGTTTTTTGTGCTGAGAGAGTGGTTTGACCATCCAGGATAATCAAACCACCCGTTCAGAACTAAAGAGGTGGTTCGGTCATCCCTAAAACTTACCTCCTCAACACCTTTTGTTTTTTTTTGCTGAGGGGTTGGCCGAGCTGAGTAATCACTCAACTCCTCTATTTTTTATTTTTTTTATTTTCTATGATTGAAGGTTGATTTGGATTGTTCACTTCAAAAGACTAAGTATAATTTTTCCATTTTTTTTTTAATTTTTAATTTTTTATTGGGTTTGCTTGTGGTGTGTTGTTAGTAAGTATGCTGTGGGTTTTGATCAGTTTCTTGCCTACTCTATCTCGCTGGCTTAATTCCTTTTGGGGTTGTGGCTTTACAGTTGGTTTCAATTAGCTATCATTTCTATTTTCGTGGTTGGTTTGTGGATCCCACACCCACCTACAAATTGAATTGATGGCTGTGAGCAATCCTGGCCAATCTCAGATCTATTCTTTTAATATTCAACGGTTGAAAACCTGTCTCCCTTCTCCATGCGGTTGCCTTCTGTTGAAGGCTGTTTTCAAAGGCTAGCTCCAACCGAACTACAATATGTGGCCAAAGTTTCATTAAAAAACAGAGGTTGCAAGATCTCCATCAACAATCTTTATATTTTATTAGATTTACTGTACATATCGTTTTTTGTTGGGCCCATAGTCTACCTAAGAATGCGGCTCAAAGTCGAGCTCCAACCCATAATTTATTTTCTTCATACAGGCTATTTCAACAACCATACGGTAATGAGTTAGCACTTATGATAAATGACTCATATATGTTAAAGCAAAGTTGAAAGGACGAGCTTACATGGCCCGTATATACGGTGTAGCACTTGCATAAGAAAAATGCAAAAAGAAAATAAAAAAAATAATATAAGAGTATAGTTATATATTATATTTTTATCTAACAACTGTTCTATAATGCTGACATGACAGTCTCAACCAACCTTTAATTTCCTTAAAGCTAGCTTATCCATGGGTTGATTAAAGACTATACCATGTCAGAATTGGGTTGGTTAAAGACTACCATGTCAGAATTGCGAAATAATTGTGAGATAAAAATGAGGTTTCTAATATTACTCATAATATAATGAAAATGTAGAAAAATTATGGTGTAATAGATGAAGCATGAGGGCTCATAGTACCTAAACACCTAGGCAATGTGGAACGTTACAATCACCCCTTCTTGGGACCTAACGTCCTCGCTGACAACCATCATGGGCCTGTGCACGTTTCCCCCCATCTCAGGCTAAACTATGGCTCTGGTACCATATGTAACACCCCACCCTAAATTGTATGAGATATTATATCATTTAGGGTGAGACATTACATATGGTATCAAAGCCATAGCCCAGCCTGAGATGGGAGAGCGTACACAAGCTCATGGGAGTCGCCAGCGAGAACACTAGATCCCAAGAGAGGGTGATTCTGACATTCTACATCAACTAGATATGGAAATTGAGATGTACTTATATGTATACTTACATCCTTTATGACAACAACACGTTTTAAAGCCATGATGGTCATGAACCCATCAGAACTCCGCAGCTAAGCATGCTTTTATGCGAATAGTACCAGGGTGGGTGACCTCCTGAGAAATCTGATTTGGTAAAAAGCATGATTTTGTACCAAAAGCGGACAATATTGTGTGTCATTGAGGTAGGGCGTTACACGTAGTTTTCTTCTTCTTTTTTTACCGATAGAATAACAAATTTGGGCAAAAAGTACTTATAAATTAAGATATGTTCAGTGTCATTTGAGCGAGATTGGAGCTCATTCGAACGAGAAGGAATCTTCATGTGGCAGAGCTATGTGCGGGCATGTGAGAACGAACTACTGAGATTTAAAATTGGAAAAATGCATTTGAACGAGAATGGCATCTCCACTTGGAGCGATAGGTGAATATGGTCGGCCGAGATTCAATCTGCCAGGAAAAAATGAAGGAAAGCTTATTTCCCTTAATTTCTTAGTCCAAAGTGGAGAGAGAGGCCAGAGAGAGGGGTGACAAGAAATAGAGAAAGGGAGAACAAAGAGAAAGCTTAGAGGGAGAGAGAGGAGCTCCAGGAGGAGACCAAACGGGTGCTGCAAGAGGTAAAACATTATATTCTCTATGATTTTGGTATTCTGAGTTTATGGGTTGGTTTGTTGATGTTTGTTAGAGTTTTAGATGAGTACGGTGGTTGTTGTTTTGGGGTTATGACGTGAAGTTTTGTAGAGAATTTGATTATTGTTATGTTTTAATGTTTAAGAGTGTTGGTGTTTGTTATATATATATATATATATATATATATATAGGTTTTCATGTGATTTTCACGTTCATATGACAGCAAGTTCTGAGTCAAACAAAATGGTATGCCGTTCAAACGAGGCTAACACAAATAGCCTAGTTCGAACTCTTGATCATACACTACCCAAAAAAAGGGGGAGGGGGAGGGGGGCAATTAGTGACGTTTGGGATATTGACGTTTTGAAAAACGTCACTAAAATATGGGGGTGACTTGCGGGAGCCACCCGCCGACTGTCTCTGGGGTGGCTCGCGGGCCACCCTTGAGGTGGGGGTGGCCTTCCAGCCCCCCAAGGGTGGCTTCTAACTTCTTTTTTTTAAAAAAAATAATAATAAAAAATAAAAAAAATAAAAAATATATAATAGAATAATTTGAATTTGTTTTATTTTTTAAAAATAATTTAATTTAATTTTTTTTGTTTTATTATTTTTTTCTTTTTTTGGTAGTATAAATATTTTGTTGGTAAATATTTTTTTATTTTTTTATTTTTTATAAAATAGTAGGGACGCTTGAACAGTGCGCGTCGCCTTTTGGCCCTAAGAGTTACCTTGTAATGTCGTTTTCACTGCACAAACGTCACCACTTTTAAATCCAGTCACTATGTTTAGAGTCTTGCCAAATGTCACTATTGTGCATACACTTGTGAGGGTTGTGTCCCACATTGAAGAAATATAAAGAACAATAGTACTTAATATACATAAATAGACGCAAGCCCATTAGCTTAAGCTTTTGGGCTAGAAGTGGTGTCCTAATATATATATTAATTTACTCTTGTGTCACTATATTAACTATAACTAGCAAAAACATTTTCCAAGAGAAAGAAGGATTTTGGGTTTGAGTTGAGGTAGGTTTTTAAGAAGAGTTCAGAGAAGATTAAATATAAAGTAGAACTTAAATATAATTCCAAAATTTTTACAAAATAGAGCGAGTAAATTAAATCTGAACGGTTAAAAAAATTATTCATTAACTATATATATATATATAAAATGAATTAGTAACTAAGGCCAAGTTGAAGCCCTAGGGCAGCGTGCACAAGAAAGAGTGACATTATCCCGCTACCCAAGATACCATGAAGGTTTCTTAACCCAGGATTATTCTGCGTGATTAAAGTGAAAAAGATAAATTAATTAGAGAATAAAAAGCAGAGGAAAATAAACAAACAAATTAAAGAATCAATAATAAGAGAGTTTTCACAAATTATAGTCACCTCAAAAAGTGCAGGTAATATGGTTTGTATGGTCAAGAGAGAAAGGCCAATGATGCCTGTTATAGCATGAGGACTGCAAACAAATATATTACTTAAGTTAATTCTCCCTAAATAACATAAAGATTATTTATTCAAACTCAGAATGATGTCCTCATATTTAGTGGCTTTTTTTTAATATATGACATGGAAAATATCTTCAAGGCGGAGTCCCTTTGTAACCCAGTTGGCCACCTGATTGGGGCCATGGTCCCTGAGCCACACCTTTTAAAAAGAAAAGAAAAAAAAAAAAATTGCTAAAAACCCGTTTGTAATCTTTACATTTGTTTTTGAAAAATAGTTTTTTTTTTTGCCTATGAAAATCTTTTTAATGATGTCCGACTCTCTTAAAATTGAATTCTAGTTCCGCTTCTGCAATTGGGTAAACCCTGAATACACAACCATTTGAGTTGATTCTTGTAATTTTTAGTTGACCATGAGTAGAAAAAGAAAAAAGAAACATAATTGTTAAAGAAGTACCTCTCAAAGATGGGTTTGTCTGAAGTGAGGAGAGCCATAATTCCACCAGTTGCTCCAAGAGCAAAGAAGAAAAACATCCCACCTAGAAGCTTGGGGTGCAAGTCTTTGGCCATAGCCTTCTCTTCCTGAACAATTGATCAAACCAATATAATCATAAAACTAACAATATTAATAAATTCATCAATATATTTTTAGCCTCAATTAACACATATTAATGTAATGTATTTCTTACCCCATCATCAGAAAAACGTATACGGAATCCTAGATATGTTCCATAGCCACCCATTGCTAAGAGCACAACCGCCTACAAGATTAAAGGATCAATATATATATTTGAAGTAATTATGTGGTAGATTTATGTAAAGCTATGGTGGAGGAAAACATATATTTTTCTAAAAATGTTTGGCCGGGGAGACCAATTGTGACTATCCTGCCTGGGCGTGACCATAGTACCACCTACCCGCGGGGAGCCGCACAGGAAGGACCTAGACGATGAGAACCGCATGTGCTTCCTCAAGTCCGACTGAGTCATAGCTTGACCCAGCTCCATTAAGGCATCAATAGAAATTCAAGGCGGCTAATACTAAACATGCATATGTAGAGATTTTCCATTACGGAGATTCAAAATCACGCCCTAATACATGCCTTGACGGGCTTAACCATATAGAATGAATTTTATATATATATATATACCATGTTCCCGGGATGACCCCAATGTACAAGCCAGTCGGGGAGATTCCATGACTTAATAAGCTCAACAAAAGGTGCAAACACAGATCTCACAGCTCCAGCTGCAATTCAGAATCATATTCAAATTTCTTAAAAGAATATTTCTTCATTTTACAAGTTCAGAAAGCATTCAAATATCAGAATTATGTACCTCCAGGAAGAGCAGTCACAAAGAGCAAAGGCAAAGGAGCGAAGGAGTACAATAGGGTCTCACTGGGCTCCTCCATTTCTTCTTCTTCTTCTTCTTCTTCTTCTTCTTTGTTAGTCATATCAATGGCTATGCCAGTCTCCTTCTTCATTGCAGAAGTAGGACTGATAAGGAGTGTTCTTCTTGCAGGAGCCCATGGGCCAGTGTAAAGTTTGGACAAAGTTGGTGAGAAAGGAAGTAGAGGAGGAGGAGGAAGAGGATGAATGCTGATAGGAAGAAGAGCAGCAGAGACATTGAGCATCGCCATTTGCAGACACAAAAGATAGGAAGCAGGAAGACAAGAGTGTGCTTTGTTTATAAGATTTGGTGTCTGGTAGAAGAATATGAAGATAGACAAACGAGGAAGTAGGAAAGGCGAGGAAAGAGACACGCCTACAGGCACAATTCATAGTACTACACTTTCCACGTGGTCTGAGTCCCTAGCCTACAATCTTTCGTTCTTTTTTATTATTATTTTTCTTTTCTTTTTTCTCTCTTTTTTAATAATGACAATTCGTGTTTTCTGCCATGCCGCATTATCGTGTCGATACATAGATATAAAATTATATATATTCGCAATTCTTTTATTTTGTAAAAAGGTCCTAATTTTCCAATTAGCCAAACAAGTAAATGAAGAGATTTGACCTCAATGGAGGGATAGAAGATTTGATGAACACTTTAATCTTCTCGCTTGTACCCGACAGCTGTTTAGGATACTGGAGGATCCGAACGAATTCTACTTTCATTTCCTTTTCTTTGACTTTAGCGGTGGCTGCTCACTCTTTGATTAGTGATTCACCCAAGCTCTTGTTACAAAAGGGTATTCTAATGAGCGGAATGGCTTAACTATAACCCGACTTATTTGATTAAACGGGTCAGATCCTTCAATCATAATCCGTTAATTTCGTATTAAATTTGCGTCAAATTCACACAAACCTCTTCCTACCCTACTACCTTTTATACTACTTTTTTTAAAGCTAGGAACTAAAGTTGATAATTCGTGTTCAAATGTCGAGTTCATATCGTGTCAATACACATGGATATAAGACTATATAGGTCAACTATAACCCAACTTATTTAATTAAACAAGTTAAATCTGTCAACTCTAATTAGCTAATTTCGTGTTGAATTTGTGTCGGATTCGCGAGCCATGTTAAAAATTGTGAACCTTGCCTGTAACCATTACTATTTAGTAAAATGCTTTCCTTCTTCCTGCAACTAGTATATTACCAAGCAATTTTGCACAGCAGCCTGCTGCTATAAAGAGCCTTGCAAGCCTCATTCCATTTCTTCTTACCTGCGACGCAAGCTTGATCATTTCTACTCCAAATCATAATTACTTTCTGTACACTAATCAGTACCACAACGTAATAAGTCTGCTCAAATATGGGTTTTTGTGGTATGACTACCATTAACCATCTACAGATTCTTTTATTTTACAAAAATCAAGACAAACAACCAGCAAGATCAGCAAATACCCAAAAATTTAATTAGCATTTTGGAGCAAATGAAATCTAAAATTGGAATATGATGACTCTGCAAAACCATGTAGAAGATACCATATACACACTTCATATTGAAATTCAGCCAATGCCAACCTTGCCATAATTGGAAGATATTAAACCAAAATATTTCATAGCTATTTTAGAGAGAAAAATTAGTTGAAAACGAGAACTAAAATATCTACAAATTCATGAAAACTCAACCCTACTTGTGACCGTCTAGTGATAGGCTATATATGAATTTACAAGTTGATAAGCATACAGTAATGATGCTTCGGATAGCAAAGGTGTGAGACAGTGATGAAGGATTACATTCGCATGGAGTATGATACGCCCGACATGCGTGTTCCAAGATTTTGAACCAATACCCTTATTGGTGATAAGTAAGAAAATTTACCACATGGGTAGATAGATAGCAAGAAAGTCCTCCCAGACAAAACTGTTTCATTTTTCAACTCGGAGAATATTGTTACTTATGGTGCCCCTGGTAACCGACTCCCTTTGAGGATCAATCCTCCAGCGGCCATCGACAATGAATTTTATCTGCAATAAACAGAATGTCAATCCTAGGGAATAAGTTATGAATCCATTAACAGAACAATTAATTCTGTTCGCATATGCATATAAGCAATTGCAACAGCAGTTAGGCGGTAGATGTTCGCACCTCATATATCCCAGGATAAAGCAACAACATTGTTGACCAAATTCTGGATTTCCTGGAAGAACATGTTATGACAGTAAGCTCATCATTTAATTTATTAAACTTTGAACCACAAATATAATATATAGCTGTTGAGAAAAAATGCATGAACACACATCATGATACTGCACAAAGAGTTTAAGAGAAAGGTCATTTGACTAGAACAGCAGACAGAAAATGTAACAGTGAAGATTTCTTCAGCGCTTGAGGGAATCACACAGCAAACATTTAATATGTACTAGATGTCAAAATCATTGTATCAGAAACCCAACTCTCAGTTATTATCTTGCAATAGATTCCACATTGAATCAGATTATTCTTAACACACCTAATAGAATCTTGGCTGTCAGCCTCATAAGTTTGCTCAAATTCTGTCTCACTGATGCATCTAGTGTGCTAATTGGAAACAGATTCAAACCCAATTAAACAATATTGAGCCAGAAGAGAGGCATCTACCGTGCTAATTCGAAGAGCAATGGAATGTGATCCTCAAAAAGACATGTTTATTGATTCATATGCTATTTTTCCATTTCAGTGTTGTTAATATTACACCTAAAAGCAAAATATTGATTCATCTACCGTGCTACTTATTAAAAAAAAATATTACACCTAAAAGCATCAGTTTTTTTTTTTTTTTCAAGGTTGGCTGGTTGGGCATCAGTCAAGTAGGCAGATACCACAGAATATGATTCCTCTGTTTTAAACAGGCACTTAAGATCACTTTTCTACCACCTGATTGTCCATATGTATAATGCAAATAACAAAGTGACTTGACACAATATTCTTGCCTCAAGAAACAAACTCTCCAATGGCCAGAGCTCTATCAGAATAACAAAAGAGCTCATGACCAGCCAGACTTTAGGCTGTAAGAGAATGAGGGGGCTTCAACAGAAATGGAAGTAAACTGACAACATAACACACACTGTTTCAAAAAGTGAAGAAAATACAGGAAAACAGTTGTTCTTCTCCCTTTCCTCTTTTTTTTTCCCTAATAAATTTGTAAACCAAGTTTTACCTACTTTGATAAAACAAGTTGAACATCTGAAACCCAGATAGGCAAAACTCATTACGGAAAAAGAAGAAAATAAAACATCTTAACAGTGATGCTTGATTGTAAAGAGAGAATTTGCCAAGACCTTGATTCCATGGGGTCTATGATAGTTAATGATGGCTGGGGATCCATATTAATGCGATGATGCCAACCGTCGAAGCTACCCGACACCTCCACGATTTCACCATCCCCAAAGTACTGAATTTGAACCTAAAAAGATCAAGGAATCAATCCCAGTCAGAAGGCATAACTGATAGTCTCAGCCAAAGTCCAAACAGACTAATGTTGCTGACACAGTGTCAGTAAAATGGTAATACCAACAATAATTGGACAGAACAGTTCTGGTATGAAAAGGTAACATAATATCACTACTTAGTTTCTTGCTTCTACTATGCCTATATAATATCTATGTTTTGAACAACTACGGTCATTTTCCACTAAGAAGATATACTGATCGACTGTGTGATTGATGCATATCACCATGCCAACAACTGTCCTAGTTTTATGGAAGCATTGGATCCTTGAATGAGTCATGCCACATAAAGTTATTCTTTCCACTGGACTTCCTTTCAATTTTTCCGTCAAGATTTGTTGGATGCATTAATTGCGGATTCCAGAAATTTGAACAATTGGTGGGTTCTGATCATGTTTGCTAAAGAAATTGCAAGAGTATTGTACGACAAAGTATCCTTCAATTCCGGCAAGTAAGCATAAAACATTGAATTTGACTACCTGTCAACAGACTGTGACTATGTATTACACAAATACAAGAAAATGGTCCAAGCCAAAGGCATATGCAGTACCTCTTCTAGCCCTGAAAGGCTTTCTTCAGCAGCATGTAATTCTTCATCTCTTTCTGAGATAAGCTTTTGGGCCTTCCTGATTTCAGTTTCAGCCTTGGTTTGCAAATCAGCCAATGCAAGCTGAAGGCAGAAGTTAAATGTATAATAAAAATGGGTTGTTGTTGCCAATAAGTGCACTAGTAAGAATTAAGATTTCATGTCTCTTAGAATTGTGAATATAAACTAAAAGAATTTTACTTGAAAATATATTAATGTCATGTAGTGATAATATAAAAAAAAATATGTATTTTTTCAGTTTATATATTCCAATAATTCCATGCAATCCATAGAGATTATGCGTTGACACCGGAGAGTTCAATCATTCTTTTTGAAATTTTTTGCAGCAGTAGTTTTTTCACTTCGGTTTTCCAGCAGAGCCTTTTTAATTAGATCTTGCAGGGTTGAATGACCCCTTGAGCTTATGTGTGTGTTAGGCGTGCAACATCTTTTTTTAGAGTTGTTATTAGCAAGGTCGAACTCCAGTTCTTATAATAAATCACAAAATTTAAGTTGCATGAACAAAGGGTTGAGAAAATATTCCATAATGCCTGGCACTCTACTTCCAATCTGGCGATTTTTATGTGGTGAATATTGAGAAAGACAGAAATGCAACCCCTTGGCAAGGTCTCACTATAACACGAGGATCTCGAATTGCTCGTATACCTTTTCCTTCTCAATCTGTTCTTTCAACCGTGAAAATTCCAACTCCTTCTGAAGCTTATCATAACAAAAAGTAAAATAAATAATCTATCAGTTATTTTCATAAGTCCATATAACAGAACTCCATATGGGTAACAAAAGTAGAAAATATGACTACCAGCATGAACTTGAGATGATTAATCTCAGCTTGCTCCTCCCTTTTGCGACTCTGTATCAAAGAAAACACCAAAGTCAAGGAATAATTTCAAACATGCAGCCAATGGAATGATTTCCTCTAAATAATATACAATATGACCTCCTCTGTGTCCAAATCCTTGTCCAACTGAGTAGTCATTAGTCGTTCAGATGACAAAAGACCATCCCTATAAATAGTTTAAACACCAAAAGAAATACTGTTAAAGTAAACATCAGAACCCATAGCCCGCCAAAAAGAAACACAAAGTGGCAAGAAAATTTACTGAAGTTTAATATAACATAACATCCAATTTTTAACTGAAACATCCGATTTGAGGCTTAGTTGCCATATAAATAAAGCAATCAAAAGACAGAAACAGAACTGTTTGGAATACAATCAAATGGCCAAGTCTCCCAAGCTTCTTTTTCCTTTTCAGGGGGAAGAGGGAGTTTGAATAAAAACCCATCTATCCAATTCTCACAAAGGATATGGCATTTTATTACATAAAACAAGCTTGGGGGATATAACTTTGAGTTCCACATTCAAGAATAAATGCATGGATTAACATAATCCATGAATAAATCCATTATGGCTCAAATAATGGAGCAACTAATTAGAAATTGGAAATCGCATGCCTAACTGTTCATGAATTTACGAAACTAGTTGAAATAGTTATAAGAATTTCAAAAGAGAAATAAATAAAAGCTGCTTTAACTTACTAACCTAAGAGGGTGTCTGACTATTGCAGCAGGAGCAACATGCTTGGATGTCAGTGTACTGTCATTTAATGTTGTAGCAGAGTTACCCCCATTAAGCACATTTTCAGAGTGCTCTTCAATACGGGGCAGTACCATATTCTGTGGTTGGATAAATTCATTGCTTTCTTCATCAACACTTTCATTTAATAGACCATAGGCATTATCTGAGCATCAAGCAGCTCCACATACTCAACTTCAATATTCAAAAGAACCAGATAAATAAAAGTTAACAAATTCAATCTGAAAATAGAAACCTTTCTGCAAAGACACATACAAATGGTATATTGACAAATACCATGACTGAAAGATATGCATAAGCAATTTACAAGAAAAAAAAAAGGCAACATTATTAAGATAACCAAGATGATGTTCAACATTTTAGAATACATATCATAACTTTAGGGTGGAGCATTCTTGGTCATCTTTTCTATGTTCACTCGTCTTGTCTCTAACATGAAGTCTCATGGTAGGAGGAAATTTTTTTGATCGGTGGTACAAGGAAATTATTTTATAGGTATCGAAAGGAAATGAAGAAATTTGTTTTTGTTCCCTATCCTTTCATTTTGATTAAACCTCATTATAATTTTTTTTCTTCCTAAAACAACAAACAGGCCCTTTATCTGAACTTCATCAACTATGAAAGTACAATATGAAAGATAAAAATGCACTGCAGTACTGCCTTCAGCTGTTCCTGTAAAACTCAAGTTTTACTGCCAAGTCATGATAAAGATAATGAGAAGGTGCTGCCTGTCCATTCATCATGTATGCTTCATTCAAATAAAGACAATTTGCAGAACCAACAGAATGACGGGTCTTTTCTACTATAATGCAAAACCATGGGATCTAAGACCCAAAGCTTGGCAACTGCAATACTGCAGTAATGGTAATCAAATCACATAATTGCGGAGTATAGTGCCCAGAACTCTGTGTCTAGACCATCAAAACATGGTTCACAAAGAATACCACCAGTCTAATTTCCTGGATCATGTGAAGTAACAAGTATTAAGTCGGAACAACTTAATAATTAGGGTACTCCTCAGACTCATTAACTTCCAAACATTCACCTTACTCATACCATCAAATCCATTTACATCATATCATCTTTGACTCACAGAAAATAGGATCAAAATTACCTCACCCAATACATAATCCTCAATAATTCAAATAAGGAAATGGAGAGAAACATACTAAAAAGATATTGGAAAGACATGAAAGTATAAGGCAGATGAGACGACATCTATAATACAGCCACTGCGGAGCACAAAACATCACTAACATTTTTAGCATATTTATCCAAGGAATCTCATACACAGGGCAACATACATGTAAAGACACTCCTTTAAATATTGACTGATGAAGTAAACATAAAAAAATGGTTTATCTTACCATCGATCATATCCAAACATCCATTTTGAATAAACTTTGCCACCTTTTCCTCGAATGATGAGTTGGCTGATAATACTGTAGGCATGCAACTATCATCATCAGAGTTCAGAGCTTGATCAATATTCTTAATCTTCTCGTGCTGATCCTTCAAACTGTATGGGGGCTTTTCTTCCAAGGATACAATGGCTGAAGATTCTGTAGGCATGCTTTTAAGGTTATTGAGACTCAAATCAGGAATTGAACTCCAAGAATAATTTTCCGTTCCTTCAATTGAAAAGGGCATATCTTCAACAATATTGTTCACCTTCTCATCCAGAACTTGTAACTCAGATGAAGCCTTTTCTGCCAGAGATGAATTGACCAGAACTTCTACAGGCATGCAGCTGTGGTCGTCAGTGTTGAGACATGGATTGATGCTAGAATTGCTTTCCATGGTGGTAACTTCAGTTGACAAGGAAACATCTTCAGCCACAGTGTTTACCTTCTCATTGTGACCCTTCATTTTACATGATGCATTTTCCTCTAAGAATGAATTGGCTGAAGATTCTACAGATACGCATCTAAATTCAGCAGAGTTGAGATCTGAATCACAACATGAACTACCAGAATAGTTCCCCAACGTGGAGACTTCAGTAGATGTGGAGATGTCTTCAACCACATTGTTCACCTTATTGTCCTGACCTTTTAAAATATATAAGGCTATATCAATAACAGGCAGAGGAACATTACAATGAGAATTCAAGCATGATTAAAAGAAACAGATATTGACCTGTTAAAATGTCTTCATGATCACCAACTGCATCTTGGTTTGCATCGAAACTTTTTTTCTGATCAAGCCCATCGATATCAGATTTTATTGAGTTGGCAAGAAGCTCTCTAATCAGTTTATATCCTCTCCGTCTAACAATGTTTGCAAGGTCTTTCCTATAAAAGATTAACACAAATATCACTCTCTGTCTCAAAAAAAATGATGTGGTTTGAAAATTTAATAAAAATATGAAAATATAGTGAAATTTTGCAACTATCCTTTATTATAAGAATCTTATTTTCTTTTCAAAAAAGGCAAGGCTAATAAAAGAAAGTGAAAACGTATGAATTTTGACTTTTGGAGAGTTTCATATTTTTGGGACACAATGCCACTCTAAAAATAGGCCCACCGGGTGCAATGTCAAGATCTATAAAAGACTTGATTTTGTCTCCCTTAACACCAATTGGTTTTAGGTAGAATGACAGCTCACAGTCCAACAAATGGTATCAAAGGCAGAAAGTCATGGAATCAAGTCATAGGAGCCTCATCGTGAGGGAAAGATTGTTGGGGCACAGTGCCGCACCTTGCGACCGCTCTAAAAACAGGCCCACAGGGCACTATGGAGAGGTCTATATAAAACTTGAGTTCGTCTCCCTTAACACCAACTGGTTTTACTTAGAATGACAGGTCAGGTCCGACTCATATATTTTGAAATCCCAAAAGGAAAAGGTAGCATCTATTTTAGAGGAATTAGCACTTTTCAACTCAAAATAGAAATACAAACATACAAATATAACCTTCTTCTTGTGGAAAGATTATTTCATGACAAACATTTGCATTTTTAATTTGTATAGATTTAAAGAGTCGATTGCATAATCATTTCCACAAATTTGTTCCACTCAGTACCAACAGTACAAATTCATCTTGGCATTTCAAACTAGCCACACCTGAGCTACTAAGAAAAAATCACAATTCTCAGTTAATGTCCGCCAGTGAAGATTCGTTTCCATGACATAAAACATGGAAAATAAAGAAGGTAACAATAATACATCAATCTATTACTATTTGTTAGAATGTTAATTAAATGATTAAATTGACATTTCATATGAGCCCAACTCCTAAATTTTGTTAGAACCCAACTCCTGAATTTACCTCTCTATTAAATCACTACTTATCCCAAAAGCTTAAGCACATAAAAAATTATACATTTAATTATTTAATTTATGTTCTAACCCTCCCAACCAACTTAGAAGCAAAAAATAGATAGTAAGAATTCAAGAACCTTCCATGCTGCAAAAGCTCCTTCAACGATGGTACGTGATCCTCTGGAAGCCCAAACGCAGTAACAAATTCCCGTATGTCATTGCACAGCTCTGCACTGCTCTTTACCTTTCTACTACCCCTAAACCATCCACAAATGAATATGAATAACCAAGAAAATAGAAACCCATAAAAAGATGTATTATGAGGATTACAGAAATAAAGAAACACAGAGCATAGGAACTCAAACCTGGGTTTTTTATTTGAACAAGCACATACTGTAAAACGTTTCTGAGGTGGGTGTTCCTGGGTCACCCAGATTAGCTTGTACTGTTCTTGTTGTGGAGCCAACAAAAGCTTACGAGAAGAGAGTGAGAGGAAGATCGGGAAGTGAAAGAGGGTCGCCATGAGAGAGCAGAAGTATGGGATTTTGAAGCATTGAGAGGTCAAGACTCAAGAGGATTGAGATGGCTCGAGATGATGATACTTTCGGGTTGAAATGATTTCGTGGGTCGAATTGTAAAAAAGCTGGTTTGCTGAAAAAAAAATGAACTCCTTTTTCCTGAGAAATGATGAGAGCTGGACTGGGGAATGACGATTTGAGCTCTATCAGTTGCCTAAACACTTATCCAGTACAGAAAAACAAATCATTAGATAGAGATTTTTTGTAGAAAGCTATGAACAGAAATAAAATAAAAAAATCCGAAAAGAGATTTTAGAGTGCATTGGGATTTCGGGCCAATTAAGATTGCGTTTAAGAAGTTTAAAAGTGTTTTTAAGTGCTTTTAACACTCAAAAAGTTCATTTGAAGAAAAAAAAATCATTTAATAAAAAAAAAAAGATTAAAATCATTTTTAAGGGTCCAAAAAGTCTAAAGATTGCCAAAAAAACACTTTTGGAATTAAGCTTTTGCCCAAAAATTCTTTTTAACTTAAAATGTTTATTTTCCAAATGCAATCCCAAACAGGTTTGTCGTAAAAAAAAAAAAAAAAAGAGCTATTTTAAACCAAATTTCAGAAAATAAATTGTCTGAAATTGTGATTTGAAAATACAAAAAATATAAAAAATATAAAAATTGTGTTAACAAATCGCAAGCAAAATGATGTTTTTTTTTTTTTGAAAACACATCATTTAAAGGCTAAACTGTTATTGTAATTTTGTAAATGTCAAACTGCGATTTTGCCAAACACTAAATTACGTTTTTAAATCACCCTTTTTAAAATTATAAACTCTAACGGGTCATAAGTAATGATTCTCTTTGATCCATTTACCACTTTCATTTTATATTGGCACATGTTGAGTATTTTAAATAATTGACAAAGAAAATCATTAAGTGTGAAAAGTATCATTATGAATGAGTTAAAATGGATGCTAAGGTAAAATAACTATAAGCTTGGTTTGTAAAACTATTCACTTTCTCATTTTTACATTTTGTTTAAAAAACATTAATAAATAATTTAAAAATGCAAAACACTTAAATTGCTTTGACTTTAATATCATATCATAATACTTCTTTAAAAAAATAAAAAATAAAAAATAAATTGAAAAGTATTAAGAAATAAACTTATCTTTTATTCATTAAAAAAATAAAAAATAAAAAGACAAACAAACAAATTTATCCTTTACAGACATGCGGGGCTTGAAAGTCGACTAAGAGCATTCCCAATGGAAGAACCATATTTTTATGTAAAATGGCTCTTCAAAACTCACTTTTATCTAGTTTAGGTAAGCCATTTTTAAGTGTCTCCACATCCGATTAGCTATATTTCTAAAAAAAAAGGTGAGAAAAGATTTGGGAAAATGATAAAGCAGGAGAGAGAAACACTAAAAAAGAAAATGGCTCCCTTAAAAAGTGCTGCTACATTTAACTTTTTTTTTAGCTCTTCTAATCAAATATCTATTTTACATATATTTTTGGCTCATCCAATGTGGGAGGTTTTTTGAACATTTGAAGAGCTATTATAAATTTATAGATAAAAGTAACATTTGGCTCTTTCATTGAGAATGCTCTAACTGACTCAATTTGAATGTGATCCAGGCTATCTAGGAAACCGATATTTGCTTCTATCATCAACCGATATTTGCTTCCATTTTTCCTTTTTTTGAGAAATCGAGTGAATCTTTTATTAGTAAATCAACTTAATCACAACCTTCTACCCAGATGATATAAAAAATACAATAGAAAACTTTTTTAATAAGACATTGCATTCACACTAAAAGTTAGGAATAAGATTTTCTTCAGTCTATATTGGACTGGAGAATATCCACTTAATGGTCAGAATCTCTCTCTAAGAACATAAATAAGACATTCGTCTAATTAATAAAAATAATAAAAAAATATTATATATATTTTAAAAATAATTATAAAATAAAATTATAAAAAACTAAGGGGTGGCCGAACCACCCCCAAGAGCCATGGAGCCACCCCAGATCGGCCGTCTGGGGTGACCGAAGCCACCCCCATGCCCAATGAAGGTCGTCCCGCCACCCGAAAGGGCCAAACGAAAAAAAAAAAAAAAAAAAAAAAAAATTTGTTTGGCCCTTGAGAGCAACCCCTTAGTTTTTTATAATTTTATTTTTTAATTATTTTTAAAATATATATAATATTTTATTATTATTTTTATTAATTTGACGGATGTCCTATTTATATCTTCATAACTAAAGAGATCCTAATCATTAACTGGATATTCTCCAGTTAAATATGGACCGGAGATAATCATATTCCTAAAAGTTAAGGCTTCCTTCGACCATGGGTTGCAACATTTAAATACCATCTGACATAATTAATATTCCATTTTGTGCTTCCATTTTAGTTAAATGGGCCGCAAGGTCCCTTTAACACGAGTAACTCAAACCGACTTAGAATGGAACTTGGAACGAACAATTATATGCAGCTATACAATCTATTTTAACCTAGTAAGAGCATTCCCAATGAAAAAACCAAATTTTACTTTTATCTAAAATGACTCTTCAAATGTTTAAAAAACTTCCTACATTAAAGTATCTAAAAAAAAATGTAAAATAGATATTTGATTGGAAGAGCTAAAAAAGAAGCTAAATGTAGCAGCACTTTTCAAGGGAGCTATTTTATTTTTCATTGTTTCTCTCACCTGTTTTCTCTTTTTCCCAAATTTTTTTCTACTTTTTCTCTGCATATTCTCTTTTTCCCAAAACTTTTCCCATTTTTCCGCTCACATGTTCTTTTTTTTTTAACTTTTCTTACTTTTAAAAATATTTTAATAGAATAAATAGAAATATAGCTAATCGGATGTAGAGACATTTAAAAATGGCTTAATTAAACTAGATAAAAGTGAGTTTTGAGAAGGTATTTTACATAAAAATATGGCTCCTCCATTGAGAATGCTCTAAATATTAAAATTATAAAAAAATAAAAATAAAAAATAAAAAATCATGAAATAGAAAATTGTAGATTTTTGCCGGATAATATTTTGGTAAGTAGGAAGACTTAAGGTTTACAATTACACAAATTTATTAAGAAAATTGATTGGGCTAATATGTTTCATAAGTTTCCGTGGACCGATTTACATGAAAATAGTCTGCCCCCGCTTATAAGGGCTGGACTACTTAAAAGGCCCAGGTATTATTGGGCTATACTTTCTCCCAAACCCAATTTTCGTAATTCGAATTTGGTTAACCCCTAATACTTCGTATTTTTTGGTGGGAAAAAAAAATTTGTCAACTATAACCCAGCATTATGCCTGCAACATTATAAATTCTACAAGTTATATTGTATATTTTACTCTTTATTTTATCCATAACTTACATTTTCATATGGTAGAAAATGAGTTTTCACTAATTTATAAGAGTTTCATAATAAAAATTAATGGTTAATCATCATCATCATATGTAAGATAATTGTGTGGAGAAACTTATATATATATATATATATATATTCTGTCTACTTCTCAAGAAATTATACTAATCTATGTTTTTACATGATACTTTATAGAACATGAAATTGATCCTTGTTAACATATTTTATTCTGATATTCCACTAAAGGAGACAAACACAACATATAATTGATAACTCAATTAAAAAAGTAAGAGATACTTTTTACAAGATTTTAGCATGCATAATTGAATTTAGTGTGCATAATTTGAGCCTATTGGCAGTACTTTATACACAATTTTGTAGATTACATTACATAAAAGCTGATAGGTTTATAATCCATAACCATAGTTGCCTCCGTTTTTTAAGGGATGAGTACAATGTTTGTATCATTTATAGGGAAGGAACCCAAGCTTTTGTGGTTTCTAACAAGTTTTTATCAACGATAGTGGTAGAAGTAACAATTTGTATTCACGTATCAGGTTCAAATCGTGTCAAGACATGAGTATAAGACTACATATATCAACTTTAACTCGAACCATTTAATTAAATGGGTCAAGTCTCTCAATCTTAACCTGCTAACTTCATATTGGATTTGCAGATCGTGTCAAAAATTATGAGCCCAAATATCATGTGTCGAGTTCGAGTCGTGTTAATGCATAGGCATAAGGTTATATAAGTAAACTCTAACCTGATCAATTTAATTAAATAAATCAGACCATTATATCTTAATTTACTAATTTGGGGAAACTTTACTTAACCCATTCGAATTGTTATCACTTTTGTAATGTCCTCCATAAATTTCAATTTCTCTCAATTTAGCGTATTCACCTTTCAATTGTTTGTAATCTCACCCCTCTGTTAAATTTTTCGTTAACTTTTCCTAAAATACCCCAATTTATTTTAGGAAAAAAAATTACAAATATTAAGGCGTTGGTCTGAATTTAATAGTATTTGCAAAAATACCCTTACCTTAATTTTTGCAAAATAATTTAAATATTTTTTCTAAAAAAATAGGGGGGTATTTAGGGAATTTTGTTGGGATTTAACGGAAAATTCTAACGAATGGAGAACATTGGAAAAAAAAAAATTCGATACACTAAATTGAGAAGTTTCAAACTTTAAAATGACATTATAAAATGGGTGACAATTTAAGAGATAATTTTGTGTTGATTTTATATTAAGTTTGAGAGAATTGTTGAAAAAAAATTGTCAATTTATAAATAGTGGTCTCTCACGTGCTAGACTATTTTTGTAAAATGTGCGTGCATTAGACTCAACGCTGATGAGCGTGGTGCTACAACTTCTCACCAACAAAGAGAAGACCAAATCAACGTACATGACATGTCATGACATGATTGATTGATTAAATTATTCAGCCAAACAAAGCACAGATCCTAATGCGCAACAGAGTTTCGGACAATCAAATTGATTTACTGAGCTCGGCTCAAGCCCCAACACTTGTGGGTCCCTTTGACCCAACCATAGATCCACCACACCCATCTAACCAGCTTTTCGCCCAAGCTTTTTCGTAGGTCAGCTCACACGCGCCTAGTTTCGCTTTCATGAAACTAGCTATTTTTAGGAGAATTGACAATTTTTTTCGCGATATGTTAATTTGACGTAAATTTAAGAAAAAGTTAGTAGATTAATATTAAAGAGTCTAATTTATTTAATTAAATAAATTATAATTGAATTATATAATTTTATATCTATACTTCAACGTCTTGAATGCAACATGCAAAGAATATCTAACCATTTTGCTTCTTTCCATGAAGCATATGTTGTGGACTCTAACATGAAGTCAAAAAGCATGTGTGCCCATGAAGAAACTGACCCATCCGCGAAGGGCCGTGGATGGGTCAGTTGGAGGAAGTGGTTGGCTCTATCGTGAATCTGATATGACTGACGATATATATATTTAACACAAACTCAAGAAGAAATCAAGAACATGACATAATTGAAATCAAAATAAAAAATTGAAATTCAGGATTGAACAACTGGCATTAGCCTATTAACTTTGATACCATATAGAAACTCATTATGATTTAAAAATAAAGAAAGAAAGAAAAAAGAGAAAGACGTGGAGATTAAGGTAGTTTGGCCTATAACCTTCACCCACACGTTAAAGTCTTATAAAATAAACTACATATTTCCTTAATATATTATTTGAAATATTTTAAATACAAACATATTTCTTAAATTAGGGTTAACAAATATCATCTAAATCCATTGATTTAGAGAATATAAATTAATATTTATCACAAAGAATTTATATCCTACATAAGAACTTGCTATTTTTGATATAATTTGCAAACTCGACATAAATCCAACATAAAATTATCGGATTATGATTGAAGAATATTACATATTTAACTAAACCAGTCGAATTACAATTGACTTATATAGTCTTTATATTTATATCTTGAACAAAAATTTCTTCTACCAACTTTAATAAATGACAAGTATCCTATAATATGTGAGATGAATATGTTTTATTTAACATTCTTAATAGTCATTTGTTATATTTCTACTAACCTATGAACCCAAGTATATTAAAAAACACTTCATATTTATTACAGAATTTTGAAAAAAAAAAATTCTTCTAAATCTGATTTGAAAAAAATTTGTCTCCTATAGTACCCCAAACCTCTTTTGTCCATCTCGTAGCTAAATAGTCATCTTGTCTTTTGAGGAAAAAACATCATTAGCCACTGCCCCCCACCTATCCGGCTATCCTTCTATCGCATTCATGTTTGTATAATCTCACACGCATGTATGCAATGATGCCTTCCGATGGGTGATGGCGAATAATTTGGATCATGTCAGTTTGAATGTTTTAACGTGCATGTTTATATCTTAGAATAATATTTTTTTTTACCAGGTTAAGTGTTTGGAATAAAAAAGTAAATTAATATTTTTTTATTAGGTTTTGTTATGATATTTTATATGTTGACCCTCATTTGCAATGCATATATAATAAAAAGTTTTTAAAATATTAAAAAATATTATTTTTAGTAATTTAAAATTTTAAAATAATTAATGATCTAACATTAAAAAAAATATCCTTTAGTAATTTTCTTTTATATAAAATTATTCTAGATGCTTTGTGCTAAGATCCTTATTGTCCCATACAAATTAGGCGGCTGTTTAAGGCTTTTTTAATAAGAGCATTCACATTGGCCTCAACAAATTAGTTTTTTTTTACTATTTTAACTAGTAGTATAACAAAAAAATGCTTCACATTCGGCTCAATAAAATAACTAAGGATTTGTTAAGCTGTTACAGTGCTCAGCAAACTTGCTGAGCACTATAGCTTAACAAATCTTATTTATATTAATAATAAAAATAATCTTGTTCTCCCTTCCTTGGAAATAGGAAAATAAATAATATTTTAAATAGAAAAGTGAAAGTAAATAGCTAAAATGTTGAACATAATGTTGGTGATTTGAAAAAGTTGATAGTTAAAATAGAAAAATATGTTTTTTAGCTAAATTTTAATTAAATATTTGTTTGAGTCGGATCTGATTGCTCTTAGATCTCAAATAGTAATAGTATAATTTATTATTTTTTTTATTAAAAAACTATTAAGATCTCAATTATTATAAAGACATTAGTCAATGCATTTTAATTATGGTTCTAATTATGATAAAGAAAAATATCTAAAAGTAATTGAATCCTATAATATTGATTTTTTATTTTTTTTTTAAAAAAGGACCACACAAGAGGGGAGAGTGAGAATTCAAACTAGTGACCTCTGTTTCATGAGGTGTGATCCTCAGTCGATTGAGATACCCCTTAGGGAACCTATAATATTGAAACTTAAAAGTGGTAGAAAGAGATAAATGAAAAGTCACATTAATGGCATCCATAAAGCAATAACTAAAAATTGCTAATTTTGCATGGACTTCAAACTAACATGTAGACTAAGTTTGTTCATTAAAATAATATTTAAAATAAATTAAGTGTCATTTTGTATAAACTAAATTCTACATAAAATGGACATAAATTCCTCCAAACTGGCTTGGAGAAAATTTTCTTCAACCTACTCTAGTAAGTGACAAATATTATCTGTCACATGTTTTCTTTAATATTTTAACAGTCATTTATTATTATTCCACTAATCTAGAAACACAAACATTAATTATTTAGAAACCCAAAAATATTGAATGAAACTTGTCACTTATTAGAGTAGGTTGAAGAAAATTTCCTCCAAACTAGTTTGAAGGAAATTTGTATGCTAAAAAGAATGATATGTAGCTCAACATAAAATAGGTCATCCATTGAAACATCCATAATGTCTTGCAGCAGAAATAAATTTTACATGTCGTTTAAGAAGAAAAAAAAAAGGGAGCATAAAGCAGAAAAAGAAAAAAAAAATGATTTTAAAATCAAAAATAATAATTTTTTTTATTAAGCTACAAATTGGTTTGTAGCTTAATTCATACAAGTCAATCTAATAAAGTGACACATGTTCCTTACCATATGAGAATCGTATGTTATTTTTAATAGTAGATGCTTCTCAAATGTTTTTTTAATAGCATTAATAAGAAAACATTTATTTCTCACATGCTTTAGAAATACATGTCACTTCATGTTACTTTATTAAACTGGTTTGTGCTGTCCAAATTGGTAACATGTTACCAATGTGAGTTTAGTATATTTTCATCAGGTTAACTTTATATGTTGTACAAAAGCTTTGAGCCAAAAATTATCTTTTAATTCACCAAAGAAGAAGCGTTTCTTCAAAAGTGAATAAACAAGTCTTTTTGGGAAGAATTCTTTTTTAGCTGCCTTAGCAACAAACATGCCATATTTTTAATAGGTATACTTTCATTTTGTTCTTGCTTTCTATGTTGTAAAAAAAACTTTGAACAAAACGCTATCTTTCGGTTCACTAAAAAAAAACGTTTCTTCAAAAATGAAAAACTTTTCGAGAAGAATTCTTTTCTAGATGCCTCGATAATATGCCATCTTTTTAATAGATAGCATTTTTCTAGCTGTTCAATACAAAGAATTACCTTAATTTTATAATTTTAGAATCTATAATTTTTTTTTTCTTCTTAAAATTGTAAAGAATCTTGATACCCGTTAGCTACAAATTAAACTTTATGAACAATCATTAAGATTGAAGATATGAAGCGTGCCTTGTTGTACTTGGTTTTGAAAACTCAATTAGGTGGCCAAACAAACCTATCACTAATTATCATATCTTTTCAAATCATTAAAAAAGAAAAAGAAAAAAAAAAGGATTAAAATATTTGTAACGTTCGGGAATCTTCATCTTAAATGTATTCACATATCTTACACAAAAGTCAATGCAAGTTGAGACGCTTGTCGTTTTACAAGCTTTTAGGTAGTGTTTGGCCAATTAGATATTTACATGCTATGCACGCAAAAAGCATGCATCAGATATTTCCTTTAGCCCAGCCAAGTAAATAAAATAATGATTTAATCAAAAGTGTCGTTATCATCTTTATTTATTTATTTTCCGTATTTTAGTTTTGAGAAGTCAAGGCATATTTAATTTGTCAACCAGCATTATTGGAGTTTTTTTCTGACCATTGGATGGGCCCATCCTACGGTAGGATGTAAGATGCAGAGAAGTCTAAATACGGTGGTCAGTGAATCTAGATTGGTCAGTAAATCTATTTTGAACTTCTTATATGGCCCCCCATCTTACCTAAATAATAGAAGTCACGGACTATTTGACAAATTTTCTTCACTAATTATTGATCACATAATTCAAGCATATATTTTTTTATTTCAAATTGGATTAGAAGCAAAATAAATATGGAGTAGCATCCTGATCCTCTACAATTTTAGCCATTTTTTGGCATCGAAACGCTTGAAAAATGCCACCTATTAAAAATGTGGTATGCTACAATTGAAAATTGATCAGTATATTTTCGTGATCAAGTTCTTGTTCTCTTATGTTGTAAAAAAGTTTTAGGCAAAAAATTGGTTTTTGATTTTATGAATAAGAAACGTCTTTATAAAAGTGAAAAGAAAGCCTTTTAAAAGGAAAATTCTTTTTAGTTACCTCAATTAACACGCCACATTTTTAATAGGTAGCATTTTTCAGGCGTTTCGATGCTTAAAAATGACATAAATTACATAATTTGAGAATTCAGAATTTTAAAGAAATTGTAGGGAATCCTGATATAGTGGCAATTTGTGTTCAAGTGTTGGGTTTGGATTGTGTCGAGATATGTGTATAAGATTATATAAGTTAATCATAACCCGAATCATTTAATTAAATGGGTCAAATCTGTAAACCCTAACCATCTAATTTTGTATTAGGTACGAGTTGGGTTCATGGGTCATGTCAAAAGTTATTCGCCATTATATTGCGTGTCAGGTTCGGGTCATGTCAAAGCATGAATATAAGATTATATAAGTCAATCATAATCCGACCAATTTATTTAAATATGTCAAACTTCTCAATCCTAACTCTTTAATTTCGTGTTGAATTTGTGTCAGTTTGTAGATTGTGTCAAAAGTTACAACTATGATATGCTGAAGATCTCTATCATGAGAATGGTGTTTTCGTAGTAGCACTAGTACTTTTAGACTTGTATTGTTAGTGGTTTTAGACTTGTATTGTTCTATCTTATCCTTTATGTTATCTTTTAATCAATAATTGTCTTTCATCTTAATTAATTTCACTAGAATAAGTAGGTAGCTTGGACCCAATGGACAAAATAAATGAGGAGTTATATTTCTACAATTATTTGCTAGACCGAGATACTCTTGTTCGAGATGAGATTTTTCTTTCTGAATTGTGACTCTCTTCTTTTCGGCGGTAATCAGACTCTACCAAATTTCATTGTCGGCCAGTAAAACTCTGAAAACTTTGGCCGTGTTTTCAAAATCCATTAAACAAAGGATTCAAGCAACAAAAAGTGAGTTTGATTTATACCTAACTTCGCCAACTTTAATGAGGATTTCTGATTTCTTAACCTTTTGTTTACGACTCAATTGCTCTTTCTCTTCTGTATAAATAATGCACTTTATACTACTTTTCTAGAACTTGAGGGTGCTTGATTTTATGCTGCTCGCCCACTTGGGTACATCTGTAAAGTGTATTTTTTTTTTAAACTCAAGAAATGCTTTTGTTTAGTACTTTATTACATTCAAAGCAAAAATAATTACTCCATAATTAAAAATGCATTATGCACAAATTATAAAGCATATCCACATTTTATAATAGGATGGTAAGTACGTGGTAACTTCCTTGATAGAATCAAGGCCAATTTTTCATCAAGATTTGCATAAGACGTCAATTATATATATATATATATATATATATATAATCAATTGGTCAAATTTTTTGAATTTCACTTCGTGAGATTTATCACTTTTGGTTGAAATTATCTGCCTAAGAGCCTGATTTTCAAAAAGAAGGTCACATTTAGGGAAAAAAAAAATCGTTTTTTGCAGCATTATAGCTTAACCAATCTGACCAACCTCTTGCATGGCAATGATGGCATGCACAGTTACAAGCATGCATGCTGTTTGATGCTGCATGCATTTATATGTCTACAACATCGACTCCCATGCATATATATCAAAGGGGTCTTCCAGTTTTTAAACACACAATTTTAAAAATTAAATTATTTTTCTAAAAATCGCGTTTTTAAATCCTTATCTTTAAAACACATCCTTAAACGGACCCTTAATCATAGTGTACTTAAAAAAATGTTTTGCTTTTAAACCGAAAGGATGTTCTAGACGTATCCCATGCATGTTTAAAATTAAAAAGATTTGACATAAGACCATAGATATCATATGGGAGGTAAAAAATTAAACATTTGACGAGGCCTTAGTATAAAAAATAATAATTTTATGGGAATTTTAAATATTTTTGGTATTCCCAAAGCCCCCAATGATTAATCTAAGTTCGCCCCTATATAGATTGAATGATTAGTCAAGTCTGCTACAACATATATTCGCTGAAACCAGCAATCTCTTGGACAATAATATACATGTTAAGAAAAATATTATATCTATCTCAATTTTATCCATCAAAGCTGATGTTGTTGGGTGAAAATAAGTTTAGATTGAGAAATCACGTCACGTCAATTTTAGTGAATGAAATAAAATATTTTCCATTATATATCATTTCTCGTATGCTAAGCCAGCAGTTTTGTAAACTTTTCAAATTATCTTAAAGTCAAAACGGACGACTTCAGGTTAAAGAGAAGTGGACAAAGTGGTAGACAAAGTCCTCGTATGTTTTAACAATATTTTCAAAAATACCTGTTTTCTAAAATAAGCTTGTTTGGGAACAATCACTAAACTCAACCTTTTTTTTTTGGCACCTACTTTTTCAACTTAATTCAAAATTTTTTAACTCAACTCAAAATTGTTTGACCAAACTATATATATATATATATATATATATATATAATGGTGGTGGCTCAGCCACCCTTAAGCGTTTTTCGGGGGTGAATCGATGACGTAGACCAGAGTGCAAAGGAGTTTATGAAGAAGACCGGAGCAGATGTGAGTGTGAAGGGTCTTTAGGGGACCATGCCAGCTAAGGGCATTAGGATAAGATCACAAGCTCGTGCGGACAAACTGATAAAACAGTCACAAAAGCCTATGTTCGATAGCCCGTGCAAACGTGCTAGCAAACAGAGCATCCCTGGGAAATTACAATAGTAATTCTTGAGGCGTCTGCTCGCTATACTATTCGAACGTGCTAGTGAATGGCGCATCTCGGGAAATAGTAGTAATTCCCGAGACGTCCGTTCGCTATGTCGTTCGAACGTGCTAGCAAACGGCGCATTCTAGAGACTTCCATTCGCTAGTCTGTCCAAACGGCTTGCAAACGTAGAATAAAAACATGTTTTATTTAGTTTTGTTTTATTTCCATCCGAACAGGGAAACACCCCGTTCGAACGGCCAACGTGGATTTATTAAACCAACTTATTTCCTTTTACTACTAGGGGTATATAAATACATGTTTATAGCCCCTAGAACGTAGCTTTGATATAATTTATCAGTTTTTCAATAAGAAAGCTTGGAGTTTGAGTTCTTCTATCTTTTGTCCTCAACTCCTAAATAGACTCTTGTGTTTTGAGAATAATTCCTTAAATCCTTGATAGATTCAAGGTTTTTAAAAATGATTGTTTCTTTCTTATTGTTTATCTTTATGACCCATGACGTCACTCTGCATTAATCGGTCACCCCAAACATCTGTTAGGGGTGGCTCGGCCATTCCCATCAATTTTGGGGGTGATTCAAAAAATTTTAATCATATTTCATATTTTTAAAACCATCCAAACATAATTTTAATTTTTTTTTTTGGATATTCACAATTTTTTTTTTAAAAAAAAAAGTAGAGAAAAAAAAAATCCATATACATGAAACCGAATTACTTTTAACATAAATATAATTATTTTCTTTGAGAAAGCGAAATGGTTCTATTTTGACCAATTGAACACAAGATTGGTTGTTCAAAAAAAAAAAAAAAAACAAGATTCGTTGGAAGCAATCAACAGACACCCATTTCTAACGGAAAGTAGAAAATTTGACCCTAAGACACAGAGGTCAAAACATCCAGCTGCGTATGGGGATCCAAGGCGTGACGTAAGCAACTTAAGAGCCATTCACATTTCCCAAAAACAAATTATATTAAACTTATTGAGAAATTTATGAATGCGACCGTTTTTTTCTTTTTCTTTTTTTTTTTCTAAAAAATTTTATAAACCATTTCATTGGTCCAACTGAAATATCATCTTTGGACCACAATCAAATTTATTACAAACCTATAAAAAGTTTAAAAATTTTTAACTTCATAGACTCCCCCGAACTTTCAATTGCGTGAACGCTAACTCCAAAAATTTAAAAAACTCTTAAGAAAAGATATTAAGCTTTTAATATCTTTCAATTATCCTATTATTTTAGAATTTTCTGTTAAATCATTAATCATTTATAAAATACACATTTTTTTAATAAAAATAAAAAATATTACAAAGATGTTGCAAAAATAATTTTTTTTTTACATAAAAAAATAAACGTCTGAATCTTTATAATTTTTATTTTATTTTTTATGATAAAAAACAAATTTATTTTAAAAATTTTGACAAAATTTAATGAAAAATTATAACGGAATAAGGTAATTGAAAAAAATTGAAAGTACGATACTTTTAATTGAAAGTTTTGAACTTTAGTGAGATAATTTTAAAACGATTGCAAGTTTATGGGGGGTTTTTTAACCATCACCGTACATCTATTTTATAAATTAACCATTAAATTTGTTTGATTCGAGTTTGGTGATGACAGCAAAATGATTAAATAGCATATCTTAAAAAAAATATATATGAAAAAAGAAAAAAGAAAAAAGAAATCTCTATATATGGACAGAAATATGCGAATCCCAAGTGAATCCTTTATAGTCAGCGATGATAATTTTGTTATGTCAAATAAGTATTTTCAAGTGGGGCCCTGAGTTATATAATATATAGTCTTGCTTTTGTCCATCAAAAAGCTAGTCTTTGGAGATGAAAATGGTGCAATGCATCGAGTCCAATACAGATAACATTTAAGTACGTTATCACATGATTTCCAGTGTCACAATCAACAACGACAGTATATACAACCTGGACTTTTTTTGGCACCATACATAGTATATACGACTAGCTTAGGTTGTCTACAAAATTTTAACTCGTTTTGGTCCCCTCCCTAGCTCATATTTGAGGCCTTTTGTGGAGTTCTTTTAGCCCCATTCAAAATGTTAGATTTAAATATGGGCCACAAAAAAATATTGTCCTTAAATGTTATTTGTCGTCGAAAATTAAGATTATTTTGGATGTTCTTAGTTGCACTCACAACATCCAATATGGTTCGCTGTATTCAGCTCTATTGACAGTTTCTCTGCTTGCTTCCTCTATCAACCCAGATTCCTCTGGTATGTTTTATTATATATATATATATATATATATATATGTGTGTGTGTGTGTGTTAGGTAGATATGATTAAGGTCCCCCTTTAGATCAATGCCACTCCACATTAATTTTGTTTTATTTGAAAATTGAGTACAAAGGAAAAATTCAATAACCATACACTTCAATCATTTAGAACCATGAACCAACACTTGTTACACTCAGGTACATTGAAATATTATTTTGTTACAAAAACTTCCATTTGCTAGTCAAAATCATTTAATAATAAAAAAAAAAGTCAAATGACGGAAATACCCTAAGTTTAGAAATAAAATTTACATAAAATACCCTTAACATTAAACAAACAAATAATTTTAAAATTCCAAATAAAAAAATAAATAATATGAGGGCTGCCTAAATGATGCTGTGTGACGTCATGGTTCGCAAAGATAAACAAGGAGAAATTATATTTCAGCTAGAAGATAGCTGTGTGGCTGTTTTGATAATGACCTCTTCACTTTTTTTAACTTTAGCTTAATTAGATAATAATGGCGCCTCTTTTTCTTGGAGTCCATTTTTCACTTTGCACTACTTTTTATTGGACAAGGATTTAATATTATTGAAATCCATATTTACTGAGCAGCATTATGTAAAGTACCATAAGATACGTCAACATCAATTCTGGATGAAAAAATGGCTTCACTCTATTTTACTTAAAATTGGGAGGATTCTATTCCTTTTCTATTGGCTACAACTGAAACTTTATCTGTGAAAAATAGAACGCTCAACTAATTTGAATAGATTAGTTAACCAATTTAGATATGTTCAAGAGAAGTATCAAATTAACTTGGTTTATTTTTATCATTTTAGATATGTTCTTCTGCTACCTTGTCTGTGTTTGTCCTAAGAGCTTTTACAATGGACTCCTAAAATAAAAGTTAAATTTAAGAAAATAATTTCACTTTTTTAAATTTAAAGAGACACTTTCAAAATAAACCAAATAACAAACTCTTTATATATTTTTCAACTTGTTAATTTTTTTTTATTATTATTATTAGTTTTAGAGTGTATTGCAAGATCTAGAGTAGGTAGAAAAAGTGTGTTGCATTAATGTAGAGAGAGTAAAAAAATAATAATAATAAATTAAATTATTAAAGAAAAGAAAAAAAGAAGAAGAAGTAGGGAGTGCATTTTGGCTCTTCAAATGTGCATGGGGAGGTTCATGGACAAAACTAAATATAGGGAGGAGAGTAGGAAGTTTGTTGTAGCATGTTTTTCTTGTAAATCAGTCAAAATATGACTGAAAAGGGGTATTTAGGGAGCCTATTGTAAATGCTTGATGTCTTTAAAGTGAAGTTGAGGAACGAGGATCCCCTTAAATTAATTTCACTCATTGTGGCCAAAATCACAAACACCAACTTATAGGAAAAACCAGCTTTAATTTTGCATAAAAATATTTCCTAAATCAAAGACCAAATTTTCATTTTATTTTAGAGAATTATTTCACTAACCCCTGATAATGTGTCATGGTATTTACAATGTTTACCTCGAATTATCAAAATGAATGGTCAAAATTGGGCACGTCAAATAATTGTCTTCCCTAATTGGTAAGGATGATCAACAACTTGATAAATGACAGAAATTAATCTGGCTGGAAATTGGGTATCAATGTGTTGTATGCTAATTGTTTTGATATAGAAGCTCCTTTAAGTCAGAAAAATGGTCTTTATTGATCAAATATTTAGCGGCGACTTTAGGGTCATTAGCGGTGACTCTGGGGTCGCTGTTATTGAGGACTGAATAGCGGAGACATTAAGTCGCCGCTAATGACCTTTTAAGAAACTTCTTTATTTATTTATTTATATATTTTTTAATTTTTTCCTTCTCAATAGCGGTGACAATGGCGTCGCCATTGTCGCCGCTATTGACCCATCATTAGCAGGACTCTGGGGGTTGCCGCTATTGAGGACTGAATAGTGGCGACATTAGGTCGCCGCTAATGACCTTTTAAGTAATATATATTTTTAAAATTTTTCTCTTCTCAATAGAGGCGACCCCATAGTCACCGCTATTGAATCCTCATCAGCGGCAACTCTGGGGGTCGCCGCTATTGAGGACTGAATAGCGGCAACATTAAGTCACCGCTAATGACCTTTTAAGTAATTTTTTTTTAAAAAATTTTCCCTTCTCAATAGCGGCGACCCCATTATCGCCGCTATTGACTCTTCATCAACCGCGGGGTCACCGCTATTGAGGATTGAATAGCAGCGACATTAAGTTGCCGCTAATGACCTTTTAAGTACTTTTTTTTTAAAAAAAAAAAAAAATTTTCCTTCTCAATAGCGGTGACCCCATTGTCGCCGCTATTGACCCCTCATCAACGGCGACTCTGGGGGTCGCCGCTAATTGTTTTTTTATTTTTTATTTTTTTTAAAAATTTATATCATCTTATTAGCGGCCACCCTAAGAGTTGCCACTATTTACTCATCATTAGCGGCCACTATTAGCGGCGACATGAAAATCGCCACAAATGACCCCTCATATTCATTTGGTCGCTAATGACCATATTGCTTGTAGTGAAAGCAACAATCCTTCTTAAAAACTTTGATTGTACCAAGGATCTAAATAATTCTTCTTAAAACACAAGAGTCTATTTAGAAATTGAGGAAAAAAGATAGAAGAAACTCAAACTCTAAGATTTCTTATTGAAAAACTGATAAATTATCACAAAGCTATGTTTTTTGGTCTATAAAACATGTATTTATAGGCCCCCAAACTCCTAACCCTAATGGTAATACGAAATAAATTGGTTAACAAAAATAGCACTGATCGTTCAGGCGGGACATTTTTAGGTCCGGACGGGAATAAAACAAAATTAAAAAAAAAAAGAAAGACTTTAGTCATTGTTTGTAGTCCCGTTCAAACAGGCTAGTGAACGACCTTCTCTAGAATGCTCCATTTGCAACTCTGTTCGAATTGGCTAGCCAACGGAGACTTCTGTAACTCTCCTGGGATGCTTCGTTTGCAACTCCATTCGAATGGGCTAGCAAACAGAGGATTCTGAGACTTCTTTTACACAGCTTGTTTGACCTATTAAAAATTGGAATAAGCAAACCTTTGTGAACACGACATTGTAGATATTTGAGTTAGCTTTCCAATGTCACCAATTTTTCTCCAATCCGATGTCTAAAATTATAGATATGACACTTTTAGTAAGACTCGTCAGGTGTGAATTCCACCCTACATCATTAAACCACCCCCAGGTGGTTCGAGGTGGCCAAACTACCCCTAGGAGGTGGATCGGCCACCCCTGAAACCCACGTGATCGAGCCACCTGTAAGAATTTATTGGGCGTGGCTAATCAACCCCGTGAGGGTTGTTTATCTACCCCGAGGTTCTCTTTTTTTGTTTTTTTTTCTAAAACTTTGTTTATTTATTTATTTAATTCAATTCATAAGTTTTTATTTTTTATTTAGTTTTTAAATTTTGATATATTAAAGTTTTTAATGCTTATATATTTTTTATTTGAGAGTATTTTTGTCTTTTAATGTGATTTGATGTCTAAAAATGAAATATTTCATCAAATTTAATGAGATTTCCTACGACGAGGTTTTTTTTAACAAAATGGTTGTTCAATGCGGTTTAGTGTTGAGTGTGATGGTTGTTAGTTCATGGGGGCAAGTTGTAGATGAGTGATAGTTCATGGGGAAAAAGGTAATTACTTATAGTTTAAACCGTTGGCTTTTTTTTTGAAGAAGAGTTTTCTTTTGAATGTTATATATCTCTAGGCTATTTTCTTATTGAGTGGTAAGTGTGTTCTTTAGTTTATATGATCACTACAACTTTGTATCCCCTTGGCAAATTTCCTTTGGGTGGTGAGTTGTAACTATCCTTTTGTTCGTTCTTCATTTAATTGTTCGCTATTCTTGTTAACTTGGAAATTTTGATTTTAGTATTATAATCTTCAATGTTGTTTGTGATTTTGAGCATTATATGATACTATTTGAAAGCAAGGCTTCCTAATTATTATCAAAATGTGAATAGTTGGTATTGTTCTAGTTTTCTCATTGTTTTGCTCTTCTTTATATTTTCTAGTACCACTTTCGTATCAAATCGTGGACTTACGCAATTACTTTACTCCAGTACCAGGTTTTCTTGGCTAGTAGTTAATTATTAATGCTACAATAGTGTGTTTGGAGGCTCTGTATATGTTGATGATACATGAAGTTGTTTAAGAATGTATTGTTAGATGTCTGAGATAATTTATTTCCACTTTCTGCTATAGTATACTTTGATAATTATTAGTTCGGTGTAGTGTTCAGCTAATTACTAGTTAATTAGGTTGAAGACACTACAAGTAAAATTCCAAGTTAATTAGTGCAATCATTTTTGAACCTTAGTTAAAAGAAGGATAACCGTTAAAATCTAAAAAGTTGGGAGGCTTAATATTAACCGTTGTTTAAATTACAAAAGATATCATGTTACTAGGGCTGTAATTGAGCCGAGCCGACTCGAGTTTTAGCATTTCAAGACTGGCTCATTTACGAAGATACTTATTCGAGCCTAGTTATGAAATATGTGTTTAAGCTTGACTCGTTTAAATTTCGGGCGAACTTGAGCTTAAGCTCGAGTTCGTAAAGAATACTATTCGAGCTGAGTTAGGCTTAACTCAAGCTTGAGTTAGGCTGTTAAATTTTTTAATGTATGATCTGATCAAAGTTCAAGCCTAAATTTTAAAACAACCTCTAGATATTTATCTATAGTATAAATATATAATACGTAACTATATAAGACATATTATACAATATAGCATATAACTATAGTTTATAGGTAGCAAATTAACAATATAATTATATATAACTAGATAATAGAAACTATAGTATATTTATAAATATAGTATATAGTTATACTTGAAGAAGAAAAATGAATCTAGTTTGACTATTATGTTAGATGCTCTACTTGTTAGTATGTTAATATTTTTTTTTTAGAGAAAACGAGTGAATTTATTAAAATGAAAATCAAATCAAGTACAACACTCAGCTAAAATAATATCAGATATACATTGCAGACATTCCTTTAAAAGAACATATTCCTCCCTAATAGTTAACGCTTCCTTTGCAAGCCTATGGGCTGCACCATTTAAACCCCGCTTCTCATGCTTAACCTTTCATTGGTGTATGGAGTTCAATACCCCTCTAGCATCATCTATTAAATGTTAATATTAATATATAACACACACACATATATAATAATATAAATAACATATATAGAAATATTGAGTTACCTATAATTAACTATATTTACTAAGTTGCATATTTACTTAGTATATATTAATTAACTAGATAATATGTTAGTTTATGAACTAACTAGTTAGTATGTTATTTATATAAATATTAAGTAATTTATATAAGGGGAAAATGCATTGTACCCCACTGAAGTTTGACATCTTTTTCAATTCGAACCCCAATGTTTAAAAATTTGCAATATACCCTTATAAAATTTCAAAAATTTGTAATTCGAACAATCCTTTAGTTATTGCTATCTGAGAAAATGGAATGTCTACCACGTGACACTTAGGTGATTTTTTTGGGCTTATTATCCCTAGATTGCCCCCAACCCATGATTACTCAATCCCCTCATCAAATGGCGTTGCTCGCCTAAGAAAATCGTCTTTATGAGTTTTTTTTTTCTTCAAAATTTTGAGGGATTGGAGTTTGGTTTTTGACGGAGAGTGAGAATGCAGGCTTGAGATGAGATCATGGAGCTGCAATGGCAGAACAGTCAGGTGGTGATGCACAGCTAGAACCATAGGTCGACGAGAAGATCTTCGCTGTCCAAGTACGATGACGCTGTGCTCCCTGAGGAGCAATCGGCGGCCAGGGAGATCCGATCGAAACAAGAACCATGTAACGGTCCAAAGAAAAACTCTAGCCACATCTGTGCTATTACTCCAAAAGGATTAGTCAATTTGGAGTTTCCCTAAAATTCATTATAAAGCCTAGTTTCACATAATAACTAGGCAATGTGAGACTTAGCACCCATGGCTATTTTTATAAACTACCGACTCTATGTGGGCTTTTTCTCATCTTCCCAATATGGGATCGGGGTGTTACAAACTCCCCCTCTTAAATTCCTGACGTCCTCGTCAAGGCCACGTCATCCAGTACTCTAGTACCACATAACCTGGTGCTACTAGGTGGCTTTGATACCACTTGTATCGACCCAGGAAAAAGTGCTAGCTATATCTGCGCTATTACTCCAAAATGACTAGTCAATTTGGAGCTTTTATAGAATTCATTATAAAGTCCAATTACACTTAGTAACTAAGCAATGTGAGACTTAGCACATATGAATATCTTTATAAACTATCTACTCTATGTGGGTTTCTTCTCATCTTTTCAATATGAGATCGGGGTGCTACAAACAGGCCGCTCACAACCAGAACCCCTAGTTGTTCATGCAAGAAGACGAAATGGCTTCCTGGCTTCATTACCCTCTCATGGACAACGAACCTGCCTTGGACAGCACTTTCTGCACCAACCTTCTCTATCTGAGTAACAATCACGGCAATTGCAACAGTATGAACCCTACACTCCATACCAACGATGTCACAAAGCTTCATCAGGCCGTGATGTAGGAGTTGGGGACCTCTCTACAGCCGATACCTCTAGCGAGGAGGATGGAGCTGGCGGAGTCTAAGGTGCAGAACTTCGTGCACTTCTTGAGGCACAAGGCAAAGGTTGTCTGAGGAGAAGGGTTTAATCGAAAGTCGGTAGTGAGGGAATCGACGGGACATTATCGAATGCCGGCGTCAGCGGCTAGGCCTTCCGTTACGGTCCACAGATGTCGAACGTAGCAGAATTAGAGGCCTGCGGGGTTGGTAAACACTCTTGGATGTTATCATGGGCAGTGTGGATATTTCACAATATGGGTAGGGGGCAATCTGGGTAGAATATGCCTAAAAAAATCATGTGAGTGTCACGTAGTAGATTTTTCGTCTTCTCAGACAATAATAACTAGTGGATGGTTTAAATTGAAATTTTTTGAAACATTATGAGGGTACATTGCAAATTTTTAAATATTTGGGTTTGAATTGAAAAAGAAGTCAAACTTCAGGGTAGTAAAATGCATTTTTTCTTTTATATAACATAGATTACTTAATTACTAATTATACATACTAAATTTATATAACTAACGAGTTGGGCAAACGAACCAATCGAGCTTTAAATGAGCTGAGCTTGCGAACCCCTATCGAGTTTTATCAAGCAAGTCGGGTATGTATCATTTACCAATCGTGCGAGTTTATATAGTAACAAGCAGGTTTGTACAGTATCAAGCTCGAGTTCAGGTCGAGTTAAACTGAGCGGATTGTTGAACAGACTGATTTATTTATAGCCTTACATGTTACTAAAACAACAATATGTAAACCAAATCCTTTAAAATGTGTTTTCTTTTTTTTTAAAAAAAAAAAATTTGATGTGACATAAATATAAAAATATATAATTTTTAGTGATTTGTTAATGTTTTATGTATTGAATTGTTTGTTAATATATAGGGTTAAATTCTCTTTACCCCTTAAAGTTTTAGGGGTTTTTCATTTTGAACCCCAATGTTTAAAAATTGACAATGTACCCCCCTAATGTTTCAAAATTTTTTAATTCAGACCCTCCGTTACTAATTTTCGTCTAATTGGACGGAAATCATCCCTTGTGCGTCTCACGTGAGATTTTAATGCCCTCTATTCTAATTTTACCCTCATTAAAACTGATGAAATTGAGGGTAATTACGTAATTTCATAGGTTTTAATGAGGGTAATTACATAATTTCATAGGTTTTAATGAGGGCAAAATTGAAATAGAGGGTATCAAAATGCCACGTGAGATACACGTGGGATGATTTCCGTCCAATTAGACGAAAATTAGTAATTGAGGGTCTGAATTGAAATTTTTTTAAACATTAGGGAGGTACATTGCCAATTTTTAAACATTGGACGGAAATCATTTCATGTGCGTCTCGCGTGGGATTTTAATGCACTCTATTCCAATTTTACCCTCATTAAAACTTATGAAATTGAGGGTAATTATATAATTTCATAGGTTTTAATGAGGGTAATTACATAATTTCATAGGCTTTAATGAGGGCAAAATTGAAATAGAGGGCATCAAAATGCCACGTGAGATACACGTGAGATAATTTTCGTCCAATTAGATGGAAATTAGTAATGGAGGGTCTGAATTGAAAATTTTTAAAATATTAGGAGGGTACATTGCCAATTTTTAAATATTGAGATTCAAATTAAAAAACCTATGAAATTTCAGGGGGTAAAGTGAATTTTTTCCTAATATATATATATTTTACCATAGAGTAAAATACACTAGTAAAAATCATCAGTAAACCAACCCGCACTCTTCACGAGGAGCCACTGATCAGTCACGTACGCCACCATGATCATCGTATGTATCTTAATGTCAGCCACCGTATGGTCCGGAACATATATACGATGTACACAAGTGAATATGCGGATAAAAGACTTTACTGTTATGAGGCTCATAATTGGACCTCCAGCTTAACAACAGTAAACCTACGACTTGGTCTAAGCCTTGGAAAGCATAGCAGCAGCCCATCATTTTCAATAGCAAATTGGTGTCTTGTATATATTACTTATAATGCAGACTTTATTGGATTCTTTTGAGTGATAGAATGCAGAGACCAGGCAAGGGGCTCCCTGTTCCTGATTTGTTTATATGTGATGGAAACTTCTTTCAGCTAATAAATAGGGGTTGGAAAGCTCGGGACAAGAAAAGAAAAAAAGACAAAAAGATATTGGGGTTGGAACGTGTTGATTGAAATTAGAGAGGCTATCATTTGACTTGTGGCTTCTCTCAATAAATATAGCTCTATTCTCCAAAGCCAAAAGTCTTGTGATTGTGAAGAAACAAGGGAACCTCCCTCAGAAGCATCTCTTGTTTTAAAAGCACCCTCTTGGATCATAGCAGAGTGAGAAAACAGAGAGCTTGAGAGATGGGAAGGGCTCCTTGCTGTGACAAGGCCAACGTGAAAAGAGGGCCATGGTCTCCTGAAGAAGATGCCAAGTTGAAGGAGTATATAGAAAAATCTGGGACTGGAGGGAATTGGATTGCTCTGCCTCAGAAAGCTGGTAATTTAGATTTTCTTGTCTTGTCTTTTTGTTTTCCATCATTTTTTTGTTCCAACTGAAATGAGGCTCTTGTAGGGCTTGTTTGTATTCTCTTATATTTATATATGTTTTGTTTGGTTTGGTTTCCATCAGGTCTTAAGAGGTGTGGGAAGAGCTGCAGATTAAGATGGCTTAACTATCTCAGACCCAATATTAAACATGGTGAATTCTCTGATGATGAAGACAGGATAATATGCAGCCTCTTTGCTACCATAGGAAGCAGGTAATCATAATATTTCTATCCAAATTTTTCACCCCTTTTTTACTGAAAGAGGTAAATTAATCAACCCAACAAACAAAGTACAATAATTTTTGTTTCCCTGAGCTGGAAGAAAAGTAGCTTCTTTTCTGTCTTCTCTTTTTTGTTCTTTATCTTAACTGCATCTGCATGACATGAGTACTCAGTTTACATTTCTTGTTATGCAAGTAATTTTTCATAACAAGTGAGTATTTTTTAAGTGCAGGTGGTCAATAATAGCAGCACAGTTGCCAGGGAGGACTGACAATGATATCAAGAACTACTGGAACACCAAGCTGAAGAAGAAATTAATGGGTGTATTTCCTCCACCCCAGAGGAAATCCCACCAAGTCTCAAATGTCCTTCAAGCTTCTTCATCATCACCATCATCATCAACATCCACATCATCATACCAAGGCAGCAGCAGCACATACTACAACACTACCCCTCCAAGCTCTTTCACAGGTCTAGAGCCCATTTCATTCACATCAACCCTTTTGAGCAGCAATTATTCTACTAATGCAGCAGCTCAACTTCTCCATGCCCACCAAAGCTACCAAGTAAAAGATCATAATAATCTGCTCATCTTTGGAAGTGATCATCAAGCAGCTAGTTGCAGCTCCTCTGATGGAAGTTCTAGCAGCCTGAATGAATATGGTGCTACTGATCTGCAGAATTGTTTCTACAATGTGATTGAAGGAAACCAGAGGTTCATGATCTCCAATGGTGGTGATTTCAACGCTTGGATTGAAAACCCATTGGACTATTATGGCCCTGAGGAAATCAAGCGGTTGATTAGCACTGGAAGTTGCAACAACAACAACCACCTTTATTTTGATGAACACAAAACAGAGGAAACACTTCAAACACACTACTTCTGATGCTGACTGTGGGTGAAATCAGGAAAAGATTTGAAGGGTAAAGGAAGTGATGGGTTGAAGATTTAGATTTAACTTTCCAAGAAGTTTGAAGGCTCAGATTTGCAAGTGGGGTTAATATGTTCTTGTCTTGTTGATGGAAACACTTTTGAAAGTACATGTAAAAGTTTTCCTTTGTGCATTTCTTTTTGGGAAATGGTGTATGTTTTAGTACAGTTTTAGCTGCAGTACTGGTTTAGACATAAATTTCATCCATGCACAATTACTTCAGTAAATATCCATCAAATCTTTCAAGTAATTGAGCACTCTTTCTATCTTATGATTTTATATTAATTAGCTTGAAGGTGAAGGCCTTGGATATTTGTCGGTATCATCTGATAATAATTAAAGAAAATGGACTTAATGATAATCCTAATCTTAGTCTTCTTAAACAAGTATAATTTATAAAGGGCACATTAATTATACAAAGAAAAGCAGGCATTAAACTAATTGTACAATTATACAATGATGTTCTTAATTATACAATTATCAAGTGCCAAGTGGGGCAAAGTAACATGACTAACTTTGTTGTTGTCGATCTAATGGCACAGATTATGGCATGAAGATGAGAACATGATTAAAAAAAAAAAAAATCATGTTAGGTTCCTGTCAAGCAACATTTATATCAATCAAATCATTATTGATAAATACAAGAGTTCGACCATTATTTTTGTTATTTTAATTTTTTTGTTTTAATTAAAATAATTCACATGTTGTCCGGTCATACGTGTGAAGATGGAGTATAAAAGTATTAATTAAATAATTAGATTTATTATTTTCTATAAGTTTAAGTTTTTGAGATAAGTGATTAATTAATTTAATACGGTGTGAATACAAAAGTCTTAAATTCGAATCTTGTTTCCACCATTGATCACCCCATTTTCGTTGAAAATTCCACATGGTGGGTATCACTTTTTTATTAAAGACGTGTAAGTTTTGTTTTTGAAAACATACAATTTTAAAGGCTAAACTGCGTTTTAAAAGTCAAACTGTGCGCGATTCTGTCAAACGCGTAATTGCATTTTTAAAAATCACGTTTTCAAATTTAAAATTGTTACTTTTAAATCGTACTTTTTAAAATCACAAACCCAAACGAACTCTAAAAATTTGAGCTCAGCCGTGAGAGAATGTACTATTAAAATATTAACTAAATAACTAGATTCATTATTTCAACTTAAAGCCTAATTAAACCTTAAGATAAGTTGTAATTCAACAATCATGCATTGAATGCATTGGATATTTATTAAATGCATGATGATGGATGCGATGACATATGTTAGCACCTACCATAAAAAGAAAAGAAAGATGAAGATGAAACATGTGATGAGGATTTAAATAATTGATTATCCTTAGACAAGGACTGCCCCAGCAATATTAAGGGGCAGAAGCTTGGATTAGAAAATGGATTAATCAAAAACAAATCCAAGTTGGGGAACAGAAGACAAGTCACCCATAGAATCCTCATGGGGAAGCAGTCCAAGGGCCATCAAAAACAAATATGGCCTCAAGATAATAATGATGCTTAGATTTAGACAGATTAAGTATTTTAATAATTACTCACAAAAAAGAAAGAAAGTATTTTAATAATTAATTTTGAAGATAAAAGAGATGGGTGTGTGTGTTGACGATTAAACGCATTGACCTTTTCACCATTTTTGTTTGATTCTCGTACTAGATTATTAGAATAATGGGGTTTGCCAGCTAAAGGCATTTTGTGAAAAAAGATTGGAGAAATGTTTTTGTCTTGATGCTAATGGGATAGGTTTTCTGGGAATGTCTTTTCTAGTGGAGTTCAAAAGGTCAAAAGGTGTGGCACCTACTGACAAACTACTTTCTTCATAATGCAACGTTTTCTTTTTTTCCTTTTTAAATTATAGGAAAAAAATTATTTGATTATTTTAGTATATTGAACTTTAAAAAAAAAAAAAAAATCAATCTCACCATTCCGTTAGGAATTTTTGTTAAATCATAACAGAGGTTGTTGAAATTTCTAAAATACCCTTATTTTAAAATACAAATTTAATTTTAAGTTAAGGGTAATTTTGTAATTTAATAAAGTTTACGAGAGTATAATGATAATTTTATCATTTTATTGTTTGATTAAACCCCAAACCTTAACCGGAGGAAGGGGCCAAGGGGGTGAGATTGCAAAAACTTGAAAGTTCGATATACTAAATTGAGAGTTTTTAAACTTTGAGAAGAACATTATAAAAGTGATAAAAATTCAAGTGAATTAAGTGAAGTTTCTCTTAAATTTTAAGGAGAACTTCACTTTCAATTATTTGTTCTTTCTTTATACTTATAAATATTCTTTGCTTATTTATTTTTTATTCAAGAAAAAAAATAAACTTCATTAAAGAAAGAGAGAGAATGAAGAAATAACTTTTAAAGTGAGCTCAACTATATTTTAGATCGGAAAATCACTATAGCTCAACTCTATTTTAAGTTAGAGATGGCTAATCAAATGTTGTGAGGCTTTTTGAAAGAGTTTTATCTAAATTTATATAACAATCCATTTTAGGTAACTTGTCTTAGCAATTAAAGTGACAGACTTGACGTTTCTTATGCAATGATGGAATATATATATATATATATATATATATATATATATATATACTAGAAAATAGAAAATTTAAATTGAATTATGTATTTTTGTATATTATAACTCGGTAAAAAAAATGCTTATTTATAGTTGAATAAGGCTAATTAGAATAGGCAATACAATTAGAGAATTAATAAAAAAAGAATATTAGATAATAAAATAAAAATATGCAAAGAAATAAATCAGTCATGAAAAAAATGAAAATATTAATATTCTAACATCCCTTCAAACTCAAGGTGACAATTTAGGTGCCAAATTGAGTTTAGAAACAAGATCACAGAAATGTCCAAGTGGATATGCTTGGTGAACATATCAGCCAACTAATTAACGGATGCAATAGGACAAAGACTGATACTTCTCTCCAAGAGATAATAGCACACAAAATGGCATTCGATCTCAATGTGTTTTGTGCGTTCGTGAAAGACAACAATATTATGTGCAATATGAACTACACTCTGATTGTCGCAGAATATAGGAGAGTTAGATGTCTAAGAAACACATATATCTTGTAGGAGCCAACGTATCTAGAGTAGCTTAGATGTATTGTAAACCAGGGCATGATACTCAGCTTTAGTACTAAACTAGGCAGCAATAGACTTTTTCTTGCTACACCAAGAGATGTGGGAATCTCACCCAATAAAAAATAATAACCCATGGTAGAGCAATGGTCACTGGGATCACCTGCCCAATCAACATGTGAATATATATGTAAGTCTAATGATGAGTGAAAAGAGAAATAAAAACTGTAAACAATATGCCCTTCACGTACCAAAGGATTCAAAGAAAAGTAGCATAGTGAACTGAGCACGATGTGGTTATGAACTGACTAACATGATGAGCCACATATGCAATATTTGGTCTTGCGACGTAGGATAGATGAGACTCTTAACTAATTGTCTATAGAGTGTGGCATCTGGAACTAACTCACCACAAGTGGCTCAAAGCTTGAGACATAGGGGACTATCAACAATTTTAGAATCAATAAGTCTAGCTCGTGAGAGGAGATTAAAAGTATATTGAGCTTGAGAGAGATAGTAATCATCTGAATCAAAAGATACTTCAAATCCAAGAAAGTAGTTAAGGAAGGCCAAATCCTTCATCTCGAATTACTAGCGCAAAAAATGTTGAAGGTTACAAAAGCCAGTAGTATCAACACCAGCAATAATCATATCATCAATATGCAATAAAAGAATAATAAGACCAACATCATATCTCCGAATAAAAAGTGCAAAATCATAAGAGTTAGAAACAAACCTAATATTTACAATAGTTGAGCTAAATTTGGCAAACCAAGAATGTGGAGTTTGTTTCAACCCATACAAAGCAAATCAGAACTGAAAAACTATGTGTGGAGGATGAGTGTATTTAGGAGGAGGATGCATATAGATTTCTTCACCAAGATCACCTTTGTGAAATGCATCTTTTACATTCATTTGGGATCGTGATGAGAGATGCAGAGATGTTTATTGATGGGATAATAACAGCGATAGCCTGTATGTTCAATACCATAATCTAGAAAAAAACAAAAAAAATGGTTAATAACGTTTTTGGTACCTGAGTTTGCACTTTTTTATTTTTTCCTTCTTGAGTTTTAAAACCGTGTAAATCTAGTACCCAACCTATGAGAAAAGACAGAATCAGTACCTCCGTCAATTCAGTCAACGAAATTAGCACATGTCACTCCCATAATACGCCACGTGGCATAAAAAATTAAAAATAATAAAACAATAATTAAAAATAATAAAATAATAATTAAAAATAATAAAATAATAATTTTAAAAAAATTTTGGGGGTGGCTTGGCCATTTGGGAGTGGCCGAGCTATCCTCTTTGGCCATGGGGGTGGCCGAGCCACCCCCTTGGTGCCCAAGGGGGGGAGGGAGGGGAAACTACTCCCAGGAGTACTGGGGGTGGCTCCCACCACCCCCCATGGCCAGGGGGTGGCCTAAAACCACTCCCCAATGGTGGTTTGGGATGGTTTCTCAGCCCCAAATATCCAAGCCACTCCCAATTTTTTTTTTTTTAATTTTACTACATGCACACCCCATTTCACCTGGGATGGGCCTTGGTGCCCAAGGGGAGGGAGGAAGCAAAACCACTCCCGGTGGTTTGGGGTGGCCGGGCACCACAAGAACCACCCCCATCCGGCCGGCCACCCCCAATTTTTTTTTTTAATTATTATTTTATTATTTTTAATTTTTTACGTCACGTGGCGTATTATGGGAGTGACACGTGCTAATTTCGTTGACTGAATTGACAGAGGTATTGATTCTGTCTTTTCTCATAGGCAGGGTACTAGATTTGCATGGTTTTAAAACTCAAGGAGGAAAAAATAAAATAGTGCAAACTCAGGTATCAAAAAAATTATTAACCCAAAAAAAAAAAAAAAAAAAAAACCGAGGTGTGAACAGAGTTCTAATTTAATGCTTTCATGAGGTTGAAGAAGACTTATAGAGTAGTGGAAGTTAGGACCTAATTGATAGTGTAGACAATGATAAGGGCAGTCTCTCCCAAAAAAATGATTTATGTATATCATGTGTACAGTTATACTTGAAATGGTAATGTGTATTGTAACGTTTTTGTACTTGAAGGCTATGGTTTGTATTGATGATACAAAATGATACTGAGGTATTTAGTCTTTCAACTTAGATTAATATTCAACCTTCTGCTGATTATGATATTTACCGTTATAGGTAGCATTTCCAGCTAATTACCAGTTAATTTCATTGGAGGCACTGCGAATAATACTCCGAGTTAATTACCATAGTTAATTAATTTTAAGAGCATTATAGTGGGTCTCTAATACCCCAATACCGCATTCGGAAGATAATTAGCCCATATAAAATGGTTGGATTATAAAGGAACTAATAGGTGCTAAGTTTCACATTGGTTACTTATTAGGTGAAATTAAACTTTATATGTGATTATAGGGAGCTCCAATTGTGAGTTGACTATTCTTTTTAGAGTAATAATGCATATGTGATTGCCACATTTTTGGGTCGTTAGAGCATTTACAATGAGCTCCTAAAAGCTAAATTTGAGGAGAAAAATTTACTTAATCAAATTTGTAGAGCGACTTTTAAAATGAACCAAATATCAAACTCTCTATATCTTTCTCTCATTTAGTTAAATATTATTTTTTATTAGTTTTAAACCAACCACTTTAACTGTAATATTTCAAGTTGGTTGTAGATTGATTTCTCATTTTGAGAGATTGGAATTTAAGTACAGCTGAAATTAATTGATTTCTCATTTTAACGGTCATGAATTGTTTGATTTGCACTGTAATGAGCCACAAACCAAATGAAGTTGGGTGAGCATTAATGAATCATTGGTTTAAAACTAATGAACCAACTGATGCACATGTGAGTATTAAAACTAAGGGCATTCTCTGAATGCCGGCATTAATTGAAGTATTGGAGTATTAAACCTAAGAATGGTGGCATTCATTAAGGGGCTATTTAGTTGTTCTTTAGAATTTGAATGGTACAACTGATATTACATTTAGGTCTTGTTTGGAATGATCGCCATCTCTAATCAATTTGAGATATTTATAGAATTCATTTAATGCTTTGAATTGCTTAATTTTAGAATGCCAACTGATGCCGGTTTGAAGAAGTTGTGTTTAGAATACAAACCCTAAATTCAAACCAAGATTCATCAACCAAACAAACACTTTACACAAATATTTTTTTTTTTTTTAGATTTTAAAACTGAGTAGTTTTAAAATGATAAGTACCTCAAGTCCATGCTTATTCAACAAAACGCCTATACCAAGTCATAGTCGACTTTATTGGAGCATTAGCAATAATAACTTGCACAACTACAGTATCCTTGATCAGCCTATGCAAACTGCTCTCCCTTTGCAAC